>NW_027464136.1:0-153518 GCF_050947455.1 Rhinoderma darwinii
TTATTGCCACAAATGGGGTATTGATGCACTCAGGAGAAATTGGGCAACAAAATTGAGTATTTTGTTCCCTGTGAAAATAAGAAATTTTGGTAAAAAATTACATCTTATTGGAAAAAATGTCATTTTTTTAATGTCACAGCCCAATTTAAATAGGTGCTGTGAAAAAACTGTGTGGTCAAAATGCTAAC
This sequence comes from Rhinoderma darwinii, assembly GCF_050947455.1. Classification (NCBI taxonomy): domain Eukaryota; kingdom Metazoa; phylum Chordata; class Amphibia; order Anura; family Rhinodermatidae; genus Rhinoderma; species Rhinoderma darwinii. The sequence goes on from NW_027464136.1 coordinate 189, forward strand.
AACAACCATAAATGAATTCCTTGAGGGGTGTAGTTTCCAAAATGGGGTCACTTTTGGTGGGTTTCCATTGCTTTGATACCTCTGAGACTCTGCAAATGCGACATGGCACCCGAAAACCAATCCAACAAAATCTGGACTCCAACAAACATATAGCGCTCCTTTCCTTCTGAGCCCTCCCATGGGCCCAAACGGCAGTTTATCACCACAAATGGGGTATTGCCACACTAAGGACAAATTGGGCAACAAAATGGGGTATTTTGTTCCCTGTGAAAATAAGAAATTTTGATCACAAATGACATTTTATTGGAAAAAATGACATTTTTTTAATTTCAGAGCCCAATTCAAATACGTGCTGTGAAAAAACTGTGCGGTCAAAGTGTTAACAACAACCCTAAATGAATTCCTTGAGGGGTGTAGTTTCCAAAATGGGGTCACTATTGGGGGATTCCTACTGTTTTGACACCTCAACACCTCTTCAAACCTGGCATGCTGCCTAAAATATATTCTAATAAAAAAGAGGACTCAAAATGCACTAGGTGCTTCTTTGCTTCTAGGGATTGTGTTTTAGTCCACGAGCGCAGTAGGGCCACATGTGGGACATTTCTAAAAACTGCAGAATCTGGACAATACATATTTAGTAGTGTTTCTCTGGTAAAACCTTCTGTGTTACAGAAAAAAAATGAATAAAATTGAAATTCAGCAAGAAAAATGAAATTTGCAAATTTCACCTCCACTTTGCTTTAATTCCTGTGAAATGCCTGAAGGGTTAAAAAACTTTCTAAATGCTGTTTTGAATACTTTGAGGGGTCTAGTTTTTAAAATGGGGTGCTTTATGGGGGTTTCTAATACATAGGCCCCACAAAGCCACTTCAGAACTCAAGAGGTACCTTAAAAAAAAGGCTTTTGAAATTTTCTTAAAAATATGAGAAATTGCTGTTTATGTTCTAAGCCTTGTAACGTCCAAGAAAAATAAAAGAATGTTCAAAAAACGATGCCAATCTAAAGTAGACATATGGGAAATGTGAACTAGTAACTATTTTGGGTGGTATAACCGTCTGTTGTACAAGCAGATGCATTTAAATTCAGAAAAATGCAATTTTTTCAAAATTTTCTCTACATTTTGCAATTTTTCACCAATAAACACTGAATATATCGACCAAATTTTACCACGAACATGAAGCCCAATGTGTCACGAGAAAACAATCTCAGAATCGCTTGGGTAGGTTTAAGCATTCCGACGTTATTACCACATAAAGTGAAATATGTCAGATTTGAAAAATGGGCTCTGAGCCTTAAGGCCAAATCTAGGCTGCGTCCTTAAGGGGTTAACTTAAGCCTGTAAAAATGACAATATACTGCAATACGTTAGTATGATCGCTGGTTCAAATCCCCTAGGGAGGCTAATAAAGTGTGTAAAAAAAGTGCAAAAATGTTTTTAGTAGTGAAAAAAATTAAAAACAAATAGTTAAAAAAACCTTTTCCCATTTTCCCCCTAAAGTAATGTAAAAAATAAAAAAGTAAACAAAATTGGTATTGCTGCATCCGTAAAAGTCTGAACTATTACAATATAGCGTTATTTAATGTGCAAGGTGAATACTGTAAAAAATAGAAAATGTAAAACGCCAAAATCGCTGTTTCTTGGTCAACTTAGCACTAAAAATGTTTTAATGAAAAGTGATCAAAAATTTCTACGTACCAAAAACTGCTACCAATAAAAACTACAGCTCATCCCGCAAAAAATAATCCCTCACACTGCTCAATCAGTCAAAAAATAAAAAGTTATGACTCTTAGAATGTGGCGACACAAAACATTTTTATTTTAACTAAACGTTTATTATCAATAAAAGTAGTAAAATATAAAAAAAAAAGTATATAAAATTGGTATCACCGTAATCGTATTGAGTCACAGAATAGAGATAAGTTGTCGTTTGTACTGCACGGTGAAAGCCGTAAAAACGAAACCCAAAAAACAATTGAGGAAAAAGTTTGTTTTTTATGTCATTTGGCTGCTCTGAATTTTTTACTTCAGATTGTGTTGGTCATCAAGGCTTTTCTTAGAAGGATGGGTTTTGCTGTCGCATTACCACTGTCATGTTGGTATCTCCACACGTTTGATGGCTTCTGCTTTCGGATTATTAAGTATGGTACTGTGCTTTTCCTCAATTAACGTCAGAGGACTTAAAAGCCCCTTTAAAAGAAGCTTGTTATGGCGTCAGGCCAAGGCTTTAAAATGTGACGTTCTATTGGTGTAGGAAACACATTTTCATGTGGAGAAAATTCCTAAATTCTCGAATAAATTTTTCCCACATATTTTCACCTCTTCGTGCCCGGCTAAACGTAAGGGGGTTATGATCGCTATTAAAAACTCGGTAGTTTTCACTTTTAAATCTCTTATTAAAGATCCCCAAGGAAGATTCTTGGGATTGGTGTGTGAAATCAATAACATACTGTATACTATCTTTAATGTGTATTTCCCCAATAAACGCCAACATCATTACTTGAATTCCCTACTCCCGAAAATCAAGGCGTTAACACAAGGTATGCTAGTTGTAGGTGGAGACTTTAATATGACTATTGACCCGACAATATCCTGCTGGCCTTTGAAGCAGCTGATTGACACTGCATGCTGTTATTGAGTTTATGATTTACAAGTACACCCAGATCCTTCTCAACAAGTGAATCCGCCAGTGTAGCGCCCCCTAGGACATATGATGCATGCAGGTTGTTGGTACCCAGATGCATAACTTTACATTTATCTACATTAAACTTCATTTGCCAAGTGGACGCCCAAACACTTAGTTTGTTTAAATCTGCCTGTAATTCATGAACATCTTCCATAGTCTGAACTATATTACATAGCTTGGTGTCATCTGCAAAAATAGAAATAGTGCTATTAATCCCTTCCTCTATATCATTAATAAATAAGTTGAATAATAGTGGTCCCAGCACTGAACCCTGGGGTACACCACTTATAACCGGGGACCATTCAGAGTAGGAATCATTGACGACAACTCTCTGGATACGGTCCTTGAGCCAATTCTCAATCCAATTACAAACTATATTTTCTAAACCTATAGTCCTTAATTTACCCATTAGGCATCTATGGGGGACAGTGTCAAATGCCTTTGCAAAGTCCAAAAACACTAAATCCACAGCGGCCCCTCTGTCTAGACTTCTGCTCACCTCTTCATAAAAACAGATTAGGTTAGTTTGACAACTTCTGTCCTTAGTAAAACCGTGCTGGCTGTCACTTATAATACTATTTTTTGTCACATAATCCTGTATATAGTCCCTCAATAGCCCCTCAAACATTTTCCCCACGATGGATGTTAAGCTTACTGGTCTATAATTACCCGGGGAAGACCTAGAGCCCTTTTTGAAAATAGGCACCACATTTGCCCTGCGCCAGTCCCTTGGCACTATTCCAGTCACTAGAGATTCTCTGAATATTATGAAAAGGGGGACAGAAATAACTGAACTAAGCTCTTTAAGAATTCTAGGGTGTAACCCATCTGGTCCCGGAGCCTTGTGCACATTTATTTTATTTAATTTAGCTTGGACCATCTCTACATTCATCCAATTCAGTATATCAACTGATATATTAACAGCACTGGCACCGGCTACATCAGCTTCTCTTTCTTCTGTTGTATATACAGAGCTAAAGAACCCATTTAGTAACTCTGCCTTCTCTTGATCCCCTGTGATCAACTCCCCATTACCATTATCTAGGGGTCCTACATGTTCAGACCTTGGCTTTTTTGCATTTATATGCTTGAATAATTTTTTAGGATTTGTTTTACTATCCTTGGCCACCTGCCTTTCATTTTGTATTTTTGCTAATTTTATTACATTTTTACAGATTTTATTAAGCTCTTTATATTTTACAAAGGCTACAGCTGTACCCTCAGATTTGTATTTTTTAAATGCCCTTTTTTTGTCATGTATTGCCCCTTTCACAGAAGGTGTAAGCCATGTGGGGTTTAATTTGAGTCGTTTATACTTATTACCTGTAGGAATAAATTTTGCACTATAATAACTCAAAGTAGATTTGAAAATCTCCCATTTATCATTTGTTCCATTATTTGACATTAGTTCTTCCCAGTCTATATCCTGAATTGCAGCCCTCATCCTAGGGAAATTGGCTTTCTTAAAATTAAATGTTTTTGCCCTCCCAGCCTGCGTTTGTTTTTTACAGTATAGGTAAAATGTAACTATATTGTGATCACTGTTAGGGTATTTTATTTGGGTAAATCAAAGATGGAGGATCATGGGTATAGTTGCGTTTCTTAATGAAATGCGTCTCATCCGTTTGCAAGATTCCTATTGTTTACCCTGATTCTCACAATAAATGACCCCGAGGTTCACAGGTATCTCTTACAGGTGCTAACCAGTAGTGTGAACCCAGTCTTACCCATGGACAAACTCAGGATGTCATAAATGCTAAAGGAGGTTGATAAGTGGCACCAATATTCTATATCCGCATGTTACATGAGGGGGGAAGTTCTTTTTATCAGGAAGGTCACACTATTTGTCTCTAAGAGGGGCAGACAAGGGGGCATAAAAGACCCAAGCATGACATGAGGGCAGCCACTTGGGAGGCCACTTGAGGAGGGACATACTGGAAAGGAGACTTCCTGGAGTGTGGGGAGACCATGGATGGTAACTATAACCTGCCATGTAATTATTGATGATAAGGAAAAAGTGTCTCTGTAAAGTTCATTGTTTATGGCTGTCGCTATGTACAAATCTCCATAGAAGTCTCAGAATAACTAACAGTCATTTCACTCTTTATACAATATACATTTTCATACACTCAATCTTGTATTTCATTTATTGCGCCTGACCTTAGAATCTAACCCAGTAAGAGGGTGAAAGAGAAACATTCTTACAGTGGCAGCACATGGAACTCGCTGCAATACTTCACAAGAAACATTCTACATGTTCTCCTCTTACCTCTGAATCGTGGATCTGAAGCTTCTGGATAAAGCAAGATTTCTAGAAGTCACAGGACTCAAGAAAAAGTCAAGTGAGAGCGACGTACCAAAAAGCAAGAAACTATTGGTCTATAGCGGCTCAACGGAATGTGACCGATCTGCAGCTTTTATAGAGAAGGTGAATTATGACATCACTGATGACCTCACACTTACCTTACATTCTAACACACATCTAATGTTTTTTGTTTTTTTTCACATATCTTTATTGAATTTCAGTAATAAAAACATTACAACATTTCAATATCCAGTGATTATAAATATCATAATGCTCAACAATTTATCTGCACAATTTACATCAGACAACATATATCTCCCCAATCCCATCCCCCTCCCACCCCAAAGATCATTAAGTACCATAAAATTATAACCTTTTTATGATAAAATAATAATTATACCTTCCTATAGAACACCAATCAATTCCATATCCCCAATATTTCCTCCCACTTTGTTATACAATTTTTCTTGTCTGCTCTTATTTTCTCATATTCTTTAATTGTCTTAACCAACTTCAACCAATTCATAACAATTGGGGATTTACCAGCCATCCAATTACTTTTGCGTAAAAGAGACCATTAACCCCTTTGTGCACCGTGACGTGCTATTACATCCGGGTGCGGGTGGTGATGTTTAGAGTGCGCTCCATATGCTGCGTGTGTCGGCTGTGTTTTACAGTGGACACCCGGGACTAACAGCCGGGAGCAGTGATCGTGCTGTTCCTAGCTGTTTAACCCCTCAAATGCTGCGGTCAATCGCGAGCATCTGAGGCATTGAAAAAAGGGGGGCGGCCCCCTCTGACAGTTCATCACCCCCCCCCCCAGTTAGATCAGGGGGTGACAATGATTGTAATGGCAGCTCATGGGCCTAATGATGGCACCCAGAGCTGCCTTCACTTAACCCCTTCCCGCTCCTTGACGTACTATTACGTCATGGCAGCTGTATCGTTCGCGCTCCATGCCGTAATAGTACGTCTCGGGAGTAACGGCCGTTTCGGCCGTCCTCCCGACATATACAGGAGCTGTGACGCTGCTGTCTTGTTCAGCAGCTGTCACAGCTCCTACAGCGGGGACCGATCGCTGTGTCCCCGCTGATTAACCCCTTAAAAGCCGCGTTCTATAGAGATCGCGGCTTTTTAGGGGTTAAGCTGCCATCGCCGGCCTGCTACGCGATAGCGGCCGGCGATGGTGACTATGGCAACCGGACACCAAACAATGGTGTCCGGCTATGCCATAGACGGAAGCCTAGTGGGTCCTGACAACGTCAGGACCCACTATGCTTGCTGTCAGTGAGTAGCTGACAGTTCTAATACACTGCACTACGCATGTAGTGCAGTGTATTAGAATAGCGATCAGGGCCTCCTGCCCTCAAGTCCCCTAGTGGGACAAAGTAATAAAGTAAAAAAAAAGTTAAAAAAAGATGTGAAAAAATAAGAAAATAAAAGATTTAAAAGTATTAAAAGTAAAAATCCCCCTTTTTCCCTTATCAGTCCTTTATTATTAATAAAAATATATAAACAAACAAATAAACTATACATAATTGGTATCGCCGCGTCCGTAACGGCCTGAACTACAAAATTATTTCATTATTTATCCCGCACGGTGAACGCCGTAAAATAAAATAATAATAAACCGTACCACAATCACAATTCTTTGGTCACTTCACCTCCCAAAAAATGGAATAAAAAGAGATCAAAAAGTCGCATGTACCTAAAAATGGTACTGATCGAAACTACAGTTCGTTACGCAAAAAATAAGTCCTCGCACGGCTTTATTGATTGAAAAATAAAAAAGTTTTGGCTCTTAGAATAAGGTAACACAAAAAGTGAATGATTGTTTACAAAACGTATTTTATTGTGCAAACGCCATAAGACATAAAAAAAAACTATAAACATCTGCTATCGCCGTAATCGTATCGCCCCGCAGAATAAAGTGAATATGTCATTTATAGCGCACGGTGAACGCTGTAAAAAAATAAATAAAAAAAAATCGTACAATTGCTGTTTTTTAGTCACCACGCCACCTAAAAATAGAATAAAAACTGATCAAAAAGCCGCATGCACCCCAAGAAAACTACAATGGATTCCTCAAGGGGTCTAGTTTCCAAATTGGGGTCACTTTTGGGGCGTTCCCAATGTTTTGGCACCACAAGACCTCTTCAAACCGGACATGGTGCCTAATAAAAAAGAGGCTTCAAAATCCACTAGGTGCTCCTTTGCTTCGGAGGCCGGCGCTTCAGTCCATTACCACACTAGGGCCACATGTGGGATATTTCTCTAAACTGCAGAATCTGGGCAATACGTATTAAGTTGCGTTTCACTGATAAATCCTTTTGTGTTATAAAAAAAATGGTATAAAGAGCATTTTCTGACAAAAAAAAAATTTACATTTCACCTCTACTAAATTTTTGTGAAACACCTAAAGGGTTCATAAACTTTCTAAATGCTGTTGTGAATACTTTGAGGGGTCTAGTTTCTAAAATGGGGTATTTGTTAGGGGTTTCTAATATATGGGCCCCTCAAAGCAACTTCAGAACTGAACTGGAACCTAAAAAAATAAATAAATGAGGCAATACTTCGCTTCTTACATTATACTGATAATGAGCCGTGCCCACCCCGAGATGACCCCAGTTTTGACCGTTTGTATAAACGGAGACCCCTATTAGACCGTTCCAGTGCCCGGTTTTCCCAAGCATACACCCCCGAGAAGTGTATTTCTATTGATGAGTCCCTGGTACATTTTAAAGGGAGGGTTCAATTCCGCCAGTACCTGCCGGGTAAGAGGGCAAGGTATGGCGTGAAGATGTATAAGCTGTGAGAGTGCATCCGGGTATACCTACAGGTTTAGGATATATGAAGGAAAGGCCACCCCCAAACCAGACTGCATCCTGGACTACAATAGGTACATGGGAGGGATGGACTTGTAAGATCAAGCCCTGAAGCCCTACAGCGCCATGCGGTGTGGTATAAGAAGCTGGCCGGGCACATCATACAGATGGCATTGTACAATGCGTACATGCTACGTCGATGTGCAGGCCAGACGGGAACTTTCCTGGAATTTCAAGAGGTGATTATAAAGAACCTAATCTTTAGGGACCAAGAAGGGGGGGCACCCAGTACTTCTGGAAGCGGGCCCACACGCATCGTACCAGGGCAACACTTTCCAGGAGAAGTTCCCCAAACTGGCAAGAAGGGAAAAAGTCAAAAGAGGTGCAAAGTCTGCTATAAGAGGGCGATAATGGATGACACAATATATCAATGTGACACGTGTCCCGAATAACCAGAGCTCTGTATGAAAGTGTTTTAAAATTTATCATACATCCCTTGGTTTATAATTTACCCCAATTTTACTTACCCTGATGCACTTCGCACAGCTTATCCCCCCTCGTCTTTCCCCTCTGAGCCCTGCTGTGTACCCAGGCAGCTGATAACAGCCACATGTAGGGTATTGCCATACCCGGGAGAACCCACATTACAGTTTATGGGGTGTAGGTCTCCGGTCAAAATGCTCACTACACCTCTAGATGAATGCCTTAAGGGTGTAGTTTTTAAAATGGGGTCACTTCTTGCGGGTTTCAACTGTACTGGTACCTCAGGGGCTTCTGCATACATGACTTCGCACTAAAAAATCCCCAGTAGGCCAAATGGTGGTCCTTTCCTTCTGAGCCCTCCCATGGGCCCAAACGGCAGTTTATCACAACAAATGGGGTATTGCGGCACTCAGAACAAATTGCGCAACAGAATGGGGTATTTTGTTTCTTGTGAAAATAAGAAATTTTCAGCCAAAACTACATATTATTTGAAAAAAATAATTTTGTTTTCATTCCCAGCCCAATTCAAATAAGTTCTGTGAAAAAACTATGGGGTCAAAATGGTCACAACACCCATAAATGAATTCCTTGAGGGGTGTAGTTTCCAAAATGGGGTCATTTGTGGTGGGTTTCTATTGCTTTGACACCTCTGGGGCTCTGCATATGCGACATGGCACCCGAAAACCAATCCAGCAAAATCTGTACTCCAACAAGCACACAGCGCTCCTTTCCTTCTGAGCCCTCCCATGGGCCCAAACGGCAGTTTATCACCACAAATGGGGTATTGCCGCACTCAGGACAAATTGGGCAACAAAATGGAGTATTTTATTTCTTGTGAAAATAAGAATTTTTGAGCTAAAATGACATATTATTGGAAAAAATATATATTTTTTTAATTCCCAGCCCAATTCAAATAAGTTCTGTGAAGAAACTATGGAGTCTAAATGGTCACATTACCCATAAATGAATTCCTTGAGGGGTGTAGTTTCCAAAATGGGGTCACTTCTGGCGGGTTTCCATTGCTTTGATACCTCTGGGGCTCTGCAAATGCGACATGGCACCCGAAAACCAAACCAGCAAAATCTGTACTCCAAAGAACACACAGCGCTCCTTCCCTTCTGAGGCCTCCCATGGGCCCAAACGGCAGTTTATTGCCACAAATGGGGTATTGATGCACTCAGGAGAAATTGGGCAACAAAATTGAGTATTTTGTTCCCTGTGAAAATAAGAAATTTTGGTAAAAAATTACATCTTATTGGAAAAAATGTCATTTTTTTAATGTCACAGCCCAATTTAAATAGGTGCTGTGAAAAAACTGTGTGGTCAAAATGCTAACAACAACCATAAATGAATTCCTTGAGGGGTGTAGTTTCCAAAATGGGGTCACTTTTGGTGGGTTTCCATTGCTTTGATACCTCTGAGACTCTGCAAATGCGACATGGCACCCGAAAACCAATCCAACAAAATCTGGACTCCAACAAACATATAGCGCTCCTTTCCTTCTGAGCCCTCCCATGGGCCCAAACGGCAGTTTATCACCACAAATGGGGTATTGCCACACTAAGGACAAATTGGGCAACAAAATGGGGTATTTTGTTCCCTGTGAAAATAAGAAATTTTGATCACAAATGACATTTTATTGGAAAAAATGACATTTTTTTAATTTCAGAGCCCAATTCAAATACGTGCTGTGAAAAAACTGTGCGGTCAAAGTGTTAACAACAACCCTAAATGAATTCCTTGAGGGGTGTAGTTTCCAAAATGGGGTCACTATTGGGGGATTCCTACTGTTTTGACACCTCAACACCTCTTCAAACCTGGCATGCTGCCTAAAATATATTCTAATAAAAAAGAGGACTCAAAATGCACTAGGTGCTTCTTTGCTTCTAGGGATTGTGTTTTAGTCCACGAGCGCAGTAGGGCCACATGTGGGACATTTCTAAAAACTGCAGAATCTGGACAATACATATTTAGTAGTGTTTCTCTGGTAAAACCTTCTGTGTTACAGAAAAAAAATGAATAAAATTGAAATTCAGCAAGAAAAATGAAATTTGCAAATTTCACCTCCACTTTGCTTTAATTCCTGTGAAATGCCTGAAGGGTTAAAAAACTTTCTAAATGCTGTTTTGAATACTTTGAGGGGTCTAGTTTTTAAAATGGGGTGCTTTATGGGGGTTTCTAATACATAGGCCCCACAAAGCCACTTCAGAACTCAAGAGGTACCTTAAAAAAAAGGCTTTTGAAATTTTCTTAAAAATATGAGAAATTGCTGTTTATGTTCTAAGCCTTGTAACGTCCAAGAAAAATAAAAGAATGTTCAAAAAACGATGCCAATCTAAAGTAGACATATGGGAAATGTGAACTAGTAACTATTTTGGGTGGTATAACCGTCTGTTGTACAAGCAGATGCATTTAAATTCAGAAAAATGCAATTTTTTCAAAATTTTCTCTACATTTTGCAATTTTTCACCAATAAACACTGAATATATCGACCAAATTTTACCACAAACATGAAGCCCAATGTGTCACGAGAAAACAATCTCAAAATCGCTTGGGTAGGTTTAAGCATTCCGACGTTATTACCACATAAAGTGAAATATGTCAGATTTGAAAAATGGGCTCTGAGCCTTAAGGCCAAATCTAGGCTGCGTCCTTAAGGGGTTAACTTAAGCCTGTAAAAATGACAATATACTGCAATACGTTAGTATGATCGCTGGTTCAAATCCCCTAGGGAGGCTAATAAAGTGTGTAAAAAAAGTGCAAAAATGTTTTTAGTAGTGAAAAAAATTAAAAACAAATAGTTAAAAAAACCTTTTCCCATTTTCCCCCTAAAGTAATGTAAAAAATAAAAAAGTAAACAAAATTGGTATTGCTGCATCCGTAAAAGTCTGAACTATTACAATATAGCGTTATTTAATGTGCAAGGTGAATACTGTAAAAAATAGAAAATGTAAAACGCCAAAATCGCTGTTTCTTGGTCAACTTAGCACTAAAAATGTTTTAATGAAAAGTGATCAAAAATTTCTACGTACCAAAAACTGCTACCAATAAAAACTACAGCTCATCCCGCAAAAAATAATCCCTCACACTGCTCAATCAGTCAAAAAATAAAAAGTTATGACTCTTAGAATGTGGCGACACAAAACATTTTTATTTTAACTAAACGTTTATTATCAATAAAAGTAGTAAAATATAAAAAAAAAAGTATATAAAATTGGTATCACCGTAATCGTATTGAGTCACAGAATAGAGATAAGTTGTCGTTTGTACTGCACGGTGAAAGCCGTAAAAACGAAACCCAAAAAACAATTGAGGAAAAAGTTTGTTTTTTATGTCATTTGGCTGCTCTGAATTTTTTACTTCAGATTGTGTTGGTCATCAAGGCTTTTCTTAGAAGGATGGGTTTTGCTGTCGCATTACCACTGTCATGTTGGTATCTCCACACGTTTGATGGCTTCTGCTTTCGGATTATTAAGTATGGTACTGTGCTTTTCCTCAATTAACGTCAGAGGACTTAAAAGCCCCTTTAAAAGAAGCTTGTTATGGCGTCAGGCCAAGGCTTTAAAATGTGACGTTCTATTGGTGTAGGAAACACATTTTCATGTGGAGAAAATTCCTAAATTCTCGAATAAATTTTTCCCACATATTTTCACCTCTTCGTGCCCGGCTAAACGTAAGGGGGTTATGATCGCTATTAAAAACTCGGTAGTTTTCACTTTTAAATCTCTTATTAAAGATCCCCAAGGAAGATTCTTGGGATTGGTGTGTGAAATCAATAACATACTGTATACTATCTTTAATGTGTATTTCCCCAATAAACGCCAACATCATTACTTGAATTCCCTACTCCCGAAAATCAAGGCGTTAACACAAGGTATGCTAGTTGTAGGTGGAGACTTTAATATGACTATTGACCCGACAATATCCTGCTGGCCTTTGAAGCAGCTGATTGACACTGCATGCTGTTATTGAGTTTATGATTTACAAGTACACCCAGATCCTTCTCAACAAGTGAATCCGCCAGTGTAGCGCCCCCTAGGACATATGATGCATGCAGGTTGTTGGTACCCAGATGCATAACTTTACATTTATCTACATTAAACTTCATTTGCCAAGTGGACGCCCAAACACTTAGTTTGTTTAAATCTGCCTGTAATTCATGAACATCTTCCATAGTCTGAACTATATTACATAGCTTGGTGTCATCTGCAAAAATAGAAATAGTGCTATTAATCCCTTCCTCTATATCATTAATAAATAAGTTGAATAATAGTGGTCCCAGCACTGAACCCTGGGGTACACCACTTATAACCGGGGACCATTCAGAGTAGGAATCATTGACGACAACTCTCTGGATACGGTCCTTGAGCCAATTCTCAATCCAATTACAAACTATATTTTCTAAACCTATAGTCCTTAATTTACCCATTAGGCATCTATGGGGGACAGTGTCAAATGCCTTTGCAAAGTCCAAAAACACTAAATCCACAGCGGCCCCTCTGTCTAGACTTCTGCTCACCTCTTCATAAAAACAGATTAGGTTAGTTTGACAACTTCTGTCCTTAGTAAAACCGTGCTGGCTGTCACTTATAATACTATTTTTTGTCACATAATCCTGTATATAGTCCCTCAATAGCCCCTCAAACATTTTCCCCACGATGGATGTTAAGCTTACTGGTCTATAATTACCCGGGGAAGACCTAGAGCCCTTTTTGAAAATAGGCACCACATTTGCCCTGCGCCAGTCCCTTGGCACTATTCCAGTCACTAGAGATTCTCTGAATATTATGAAAAGGGGGACAGAAATAACTGAACTAAGCTCTTTAAGAATTCTAGGGTGTAACCCATCTGGTCCCGGAGCCTTGTGCACATTTATTTTATTTAATTTAGCTTGGACCATCTCTACATTCATCCAATTCAGTATATCAACTGATATATTAACAGCACTGGCACCGGCTACATCAGCTTCTCTTTCTTCTGTTGTATATACAGAGCTAAAGAACCCATTTAGTAACTCTGCCTTCTCTTGATCCCCTGTGATCAACTCCCCATTACCATTATCTAGGGGTCCTACATGTTCAGACCTTGGCTTTTTTGCATTTATATGCTTGAATAATTTTTTAGGATTTGTTTTACTATCCTTGGCCACCTGCCTTTCATTTTGTATTTTTGCTAATTTTATTACATTTTTACAGATTTTATTAAGCTCTTTATATTTTACAAAGGCTACAGCTGTACCCTCAGATTTGTATTTTTTAAATGCCCTTTTTTTGTCATGTATTGCCCCTTTCACAGAAGGTGTAAGCCATGTGGGGTTTAATTTGAGTCGTTTATACTTATTACCTGTAGGAATAAATTTTGCACTATAATAACTCAAAGTAGATTTGAAAATCTCCCATTTATCATTTGTTCCATTATTTGACATTAGTTCTTCCCAGTCTATATCCTGAATTGCAGCCCTCATCCTAGGGAAATTGGCTTTCTTAAAATTAAATGTTTTTGCCCTCCCAGCCTGCGTTTGTTTTTTACAGTATAGGTAAAATGTAACTATATTGTGATCACTGTTAGGGTATTTTATTTGGGTAAATCAAAGATGGAGGATCATGGGTATAGTTGCGTTTCTTAATGAAATGCGTCTCATCCGTTTGCAAGATTCCTATTGTTTACCCTGATTCTCACAATAAATGACCCCGAGGTTCACAGGTATCTCTTACAGGTGCTAACCAGTAGTGTGAACCCAGTCTTACCCATGGACAAACTCAGGATGTCATAAATGCTAAAGGAGGTTGATAAGTGGCACCAATATTCTATATCCGCATGTTACATGAGGGGGGAAGTTCTTTTTATCAGGAAGGTCACACTATTTGTCTCTAAGAGGGGCAGACAAGGGGGCATAAAAGACCCAAGCATGACATGAGGGCAGCCGCTTGGGAGGCCACTTGAGGAGGGACATACTGGAAAGGAGACTTCCTGGAGTGTGGGGAGACCATGGATGGTAACTATAACCTGCCATGTAATTATTGATGATAAGGAAAAAGTGTCTCTGTAAAGTTCATTGTTTATGGCTGTCGCTATGTACAAATCTCCATAGAAGTCTCAGAATAACTAACAGTCATTTCACTCTTTATACAATATACATTTTCATACACTCAATCTTGTATTTCATTTATTGCGCCTGACCTTAGAATCTAACCCAGTAAGAGGGTGAAAGAGAAACATTCTTACAGTGGCAGCACATGGAACTCGCTGCAATACTTCACAAGAAACATTCTACATGTTCTCCTCTTACCTCTGAATCGTGGATCTGAAGCTTCTGGATAAAGCAAGATTTCTAGAAGTCACAGGACTCAAGAAAAAGTCAAGTGAGAGCGACGTACCAAAAAGCAAGAAACTATTGGTCTATAGCGGCTCAACGGAATGTGACCGATCTGCAGCTTTTATAGAGAAGGTGAATTATGACATCACTGATGACCTCACACTTACCTTACATTCTAACACACATCTAATGTTTTTTGTTTTTTTTCACATATCTTTATTGAATTTCAGTAATAAAAACATTACAACATTTCAATATCCAGTGATTATAAATATCATAATGCTCAACAATTTATCTGCACAATTTACATCAGACAACATATATCTCCCCAATCCCATCCCCCTCCCACCCCAAAGATCATTAAGTACCATAAAATTATAACCTTTTTATGATAAAATAATAATTATACCTTCCTATAGAACACCAATCAATTCCATATCCCCAATATTTCCTCCCACTTTGTTATACAATTTTTCTTGTCTGCTCTTATTTTCTCATATTCTTTAATTGTCTTAACCAACTTCAACCAATTCATAACAATTGGGGATTTACCAGCCATCCAATTACTTTTGCGTAAAAGAGACCATTAACCCCTTTGTGCACCGTGACGTGCTATTACATCCGGGTGCGGGTGGTGATGTTTAGAGTGCGCTCCATATGCTGCGTGTGTCGGCTGTGTTTTACAGTGGACACCCGGGACTAACAGCCGGGAGCAGTGATCGTGCTGTTCCTAGCTGTTTAACCCCTCAAATGCTGCGGTCAATCGCGAGCATCTGAGGCATTGAAAAAAGGGGGGCGGCCCCCTCTGACAGTTCATCACCCCCCCCCCCAGTTAGATCAGGGGGTGACAATGATTGTAATGGCAGCTCATGGGCCTAATGATGGCACCCAGAGCTGCCTTCACTTAACCCCTTCCCGCTCCTTGACGTACTATTACGTCATGGCAGCTGTATCGTTCGCGCTCCATGCCGTAATAGTACGTCTCGGGAGTAACGGCCGTTTCGGCCGTCCTCCCGACATATACAGGAGCTGTGACGCTGCTGTCTTGTTCAGCAGCTGTCACAGCTCCTACAGCGGGGACCGATCGCTGTGTCCCCGCTGATTAACCCCTTAAAAGCCGCGTTCTATAGAGATCGCGGCTTTTTAGGGGTTAAGCTGCCATCGCCGGCCTGCTACGCGATAGCGGCCGGCGATGGTGACTATGGCAACCGGACACCAAACAATGGTGTCCGGCTATGCCATAGACGGAAGCCTAGTGGGTCCTGACAACGTCAGGACCCACTATGCTTGCTGTCAGTGAGTAGCTGACAGTTCTAATACACTGCACTACGCATGTAGTGCAGTGTATTAGAATAGCGATCAGGGCCTCCTGCCCTCAAGTCCCCTAGTGGGACAAAGTAATAAAGTAAAAAAAAAGTTAAAAAAAGATGTGAAAAAATAAGAAAATAAAAGATTTAAAAGTATTAAAAGTAAAAATCCCCCTTTTTCCCTTATCAGTCTTTTATTATTAATAAAAATATATAAACAAACAAATAAACTATACATAATTGGTATCGCCGCGTCCGTAACGGCCTGAACTACAAAATTATTTCATTATTTATCCCGCACGGTGAACGCCGTAAAATAAAATAATAATAAACCGTACCACAATCACAATTCTTTGGTCACTTCACCTCCCAAAAAATGGAATAAAAAGAGATCAAAAAGTCGCATGTACCTAAAAATGGTACTGATCGAAACTACAGTTCGTTACGCAAAAAATAAGTCCTCGCACGGCTTTATTGATTGAAAAATAAAAAAGTTTTGGCTCTTAGAATAAGGTAACACAAAAAGTGAATGATTGTTTACAAAACGTATTTTATTGTGCAAACGCCATAAGACATAAAAAAAAACTATAAACATCTGCTATCGCCGTAATCGTATCGCCCCGCAGAATAAAGTGAATATGTCATTTATAGCGCACGGTGAACGCTGTAAAAAAATAAATAAAAAAAAATCGTACAATTGCTGTTTTTTAGTCACCACGCCACCTAAAAATAGAATAAAAACTGATCAAAAAGCCGCATGCACCCCAAGAAAACTACAATGGATTCCTCAAGGGGTCTAGTTTCCAAATTGGGGTCACTTTTGGGGCGTTCCCAATGTTTTGGCACCACAAGACCTCTTCAAACCGGACATGGTGCCTAATAAAAAAGAGGCTTCAAAATCCACTAGGTGCTCCTTTGCTTCGGAGGCCGGCGCTTCAGTCCATTACCACACTAGGGCCACATGTGGGATATTTCTCTAAACTGCAGAATCTGGGCAATACGTATTAAGTTGCGTTTCACTGATAAATCCTTTTGTGTTATAAAAAAAATGGTATAAAGAGCATTTTCTGACAAAAAAAAAATTTACATTTCACCTCTACTAAATTTTTGTGAAACACCTAAAGGGTTCATAAACTTTCTAAATGCTGTTGTGAATACTTTGAGGGGTCTAGTTTCTAAAATGGGGTATTTGTTAGGGGTTTCTAATATATGGGCCCCTCAAAGCAACTTCAGAACTGAACTGGAACCTAAAAAAATAAATAAATGAGGCAATACTTCGCTTCTTACATTATACTGATAATGAGACGTGCCCACCCCGAGATGACCCCAGTTTTGACCGTTTGTATAAACGGAGACCCCTATTAGACCGTTCCAGTGCCCGGTTTTCCCAAGCATACACCCCCGAGAAGTGTATTTCTATTGATGAGTCCCTGGTACATTTTAAAGGGAGGGTTCAATTCCGCCAGTACCTGCCGGGTAAGAGGGCAAGGTATGGCGTGAAGATGTATAAGCTGTGAGAGTGCATCCGGGTATACCTACAGGTTTAGGATATATGAAGGAAAGGCCACCCCCAAACCAGACTGCATCCTGGACTACAATAGGTACATGGGAGGGATGGACTTGTAAGATCAAGCCCTGAAGCCCTACAGCGCCATGCGGTGTGGTATAAGAAGCTGGCCGGGCACATCATACAGATGGCATTGTACAATGCGTACATGCTACGTCGATGTGCAGGCCAGACGGGAACTTTCCTGGAATTTCAAGAGGTGATTATAAAGAACCTAATCTTTAGGGACCAAGAAGGGGGGGCACCCAGTACTTCTGGAAGCGGGCCCACACGCATCGTACCAGGGCAACACTTTCCAGGAGAAGTTCCCCAAACTGGCAAGAAGGGAAAAAGTCAAAAGAGGTGCAAAGTCTGCTATAAGAGGGCGATAATGGATGACACAATATATCAATGTGACACGTGTCCCGAATAACCAGAGCTCTGTATGAAAGTGTTTTAAAATTTATCATACATCCCTTGGTTTATAATTTACCCCAATTTTACTTACCCTGATGCACTTCGCACAGCTTATCCCCCCTCGTCTTTCCCCTCTGAGCCCTGCTGTGTACCCAGGCAGCTGATAACAGCCACATGTAGGGTATTGCCATACCCGGGAGAACCCACATTACAGTTTATGGGGTGTAGGTCTCCGGTCAAAATGCTCACTACACCTCTAGATGAATGCCTTAAGGGTGTAGTTTTTAAAATGGGGTCACTTCTTGCGGGTTTCAACTGTACTGGTACCTCAGGGGCTTCTGCATACATGACTTCGCACTAAAAAATCCCCAGTAGGCCAAATGGTGGTCCTTTCCTTCTGAGCCCTCCCATGGGCCCAAACGGCAGTTTATCACAACAAATGGGGTATTGCGGCACTCAGAACAAATTGCGCAACAGAATGGGGTATTTTGTTTCTTGTGAAAATAAGAAATTTTCAGCCAAAACTACATATTATTTGAAAAAAATAATTTTGTTTTCATTCCCAGCCCAATTCAAATAAGTTCTGTGAAAAAACTATGGGGTCAAAATGGTCACAACACCCATAAATGAATTCCTTGAGGGGTGTAGTTTCCAAAATGGGGTCATTTGTGGTGGGTTTCTATTGCTTTGACACCTCTGGGGCTCTGCATATGCGACATGGCACCCGAAAACCAATCCAGCAAAATCTGTACTCCAACAAGCACACAGCGCTCCTTTCCTTCTGAGCCCTCCCATGGGCCCAAACGGCAGTTTATCACCACAAATGGTGTATTGCCGCACTCAGGACAAATTGGGCAACAAAATGGAGTATTTTATTTCTTGTGAAAATAAGAATTTTTGAGCTAAAATGACATATTATTGGAAAAAATATATATTTTTTTAATTCCCAGCCCAATTCAAATAAGTTCTGTGAAGAAACTATGGAGTCTAAATGGTCACATTACCCATAAATGAATTCCTTGAGGGGTGTAGTTTCCAAAATGGGGTCACTTCTGGCGGGTTTCCATTGCTTTGATACCTCTGGGGCTCTGCAAATGCGACATGGCACCCGAAAACCAAACCAGCAAAATCTGTACTCCAAAGAACACACAGCGCTCCTTCCCTTCTGAGGCCTCCCATGGGCCCAAACGGCAGTTTATTGCCACAAATGGGGTATTGATGCACTCAGGAGAAATTGGGCAACAAAATTGAGTATTTTGTTCCCTGTGAAAATAAGAAATTTTGGTAAAAAATTACATCTTATTGGAAAAAATGTCATTTTTTTAATGTCACAGCCCAATTTAAATAGGTGCTGTGAAAAAACTGTGTGGTCAAAATGCTAACAACAACCATAAATGAATTCCTTGAGGGGTGTAGTTTCCAAAATGGGGTCACTTTTGGTGGGTTTCCATTGCTTTGATACCTCTGAGACTCTGCAAATGCGACATGGCACCCGAAAACCAATCCAACAAAATCTGGACTCCAACAAACATATAGCGCTCCTTTCCTTCTGAGCCCTCCCATGGGCCCAAACGGCAGTTTATCACCACAAATGGGGTATTGCCACACTAAGGACAAATTGGGCAACAAAATGGGGTATTTTGTTCCCTGTGAAAATAAGAAATTTTGATCACAAATGACATTTTATTGGAAAAAATGACATTTTTTTAATTTCAGAGCCCAATTCAAATACGTGCTGTGAAAAAACTGTGCGGTCAAAGTGTTAACAACAACCCTAAATGAATTCCTTGAGGGGTGTAGTTTCCAAAATGGGGTCACTATTGGGGGATTCCTACTGTTTTGACACCTCAACACCTCTTCAAACCTGGCATGCTGCCTAAAATATATTCTAATAAAAAAGAGGACTCAAAATGCACTAGGTGCTTCTTTGCTTCTAGGGATTGTGTTTTAGTCCACGAGCGCAGTAGGGCCACATGTGGGACATTTCTAAAAACTGCAGAATCTGGACAATACATATTTAGTAGTGTTTCTCTGGTAAAACCTTCTGTGTTACAGAAAAAAAATGAATAAAATTGAAATTCAGCAAGAAAAATGAAATTTGCAAATTTCACCTCCACTTTGCTTTAATTCCTGTGAAATGCCTGAAGGGTTAAAAAACTTTCTAAATGCTGTTTTGAATACTTTGAGGGGTCTAGTTTTTAAAATGGGGTGCTTTATGGGGGTTTCTAATACATAGGCCCCACAAAGCCACTTCAGAACTCAAGAGGTACCTTAAAAAAAAGGCTTTTGAAATTTTCTTAAAAATATGAGAAATTGCTGTTTATGTTCTAAGCCTTGTAACGTCCAAGAAAAATAAAAGAATGTTCAAAAAACGATGCCAATCTAAAGTAGACATATGGGAAATGTGAACTAGTAACTATTTTGGGTGGTATAACCGTCTGTTGTACAAGCAGATGCATTTAAATTCAGAAAAATGCAATTTTTTCAAAATTTTCTCTACATTTTGCAATTTTTCACCAATAAACACTGAATATATCGACCAAATTTTACCACGAACATGAAGCCCAATGTGTCACGAGAAAACAATCTCAGAATCGCTTGGGTAGGTTTAAGCATTCCGACGTTATTACCACATAAAGTGAAATATGTCAGATTTGAAAAATGGGCTCTGAGCCTTAAGGCCAAATCTAGGCTGCGTCCTTAAGGGGTTAACTTAAGCCTGTAAAAATGACAATATACTGCAATACGTTAGTATGATCGCTGGTTCAAATCCCCTAGGGAGGCTAATAAAGTGTGTAAAAAAAGTGCAAAAATGTTTTTAGTAGTGAAAAAAATTAAAAACAAATAGTTAAAAAAACCTTTTCCCATTTTCCCCCTAAAGTAATGTAAAAAATAAAAAAGTAAACAAAATTGGTATTGCTGCATCCGTAAAAGTCTGAACTATTACAATATAGCGTTATTTAATGTGCAAGGTGAATACTGTAAAAAATAGAAAATGTAAAACGCCAAAATCGCTGTTTCTTGGTCAACTTAGCACTAAAAATGTTTTAATGAAAAGTGATCAAAAATTTCTACGTACCAAAAACTGCTACCAATAAAAACTACAGCTCATCCCGCAAAAAATAATCCCTCACACTGCTCAATCAGTCAAAAAATAAAAAGTTATGACTCTTAGAATGTGGCGACACAAAACATTTTTATTTTAACTAAACGTTTATTATCAATAAAAGTAGTAAAATATAAAAAAAAAAGTATATAAAATTGGTATCACCGTAATCGTATTGAGTCACAGAATAGAGATAAGTTGTCGTTTGTACTGCACGGTGAAAGCCGTAAAAACGAAACCCAAAAAACAATTGAGGAAAAAGTTTGTTTTTTATGTCATTTGGCTGCTCTGAATTTTTTACTTCAGATTGTGTTGGTCATCAAGGCTTTTCTTAGAAGGATGGGTTTTGCTGTCGCATTACCACTGTCATGTTGGTATCTCCACACGTTTGATGGCTTCTGCTTTCGGATTATTAAGTATGGTACTGTGCTTTTCCTCAATTAACGTCAGAGGACTTAAAAGCCCCTTTAAAAGAAGCTTGTTATGGCGTCAGGCCAAGGCTTTAAAATGTGACGTTCTATTGGTGTAGGAAACACATTTTCATGTGGAGAAAATTCCTAAATTCTCGAATAAATTTTTCCCACATATTTTCACCTCTTCGTGCCCGGCTAAACGTAAGGGGGTTATGATCGCTATTAAAAACTCGGTAGTTTTCACTTTTAAATCTCTTATTAAAGATCCCCAAGGAAGATTCTTGGGATTGGTGTGTGAAATCAATAACATACTGTATACTATCTTTAATGTGTATTTCCCCAATAAACGCCAACATCATTACTTGAATTCCCTACTCCCGAAAATCAAGGCGTTAACACAAGGTATGCTAGTTGTAGGTGGAGACTTTAATATGACTATTGACCCAGATATAGACTCCACTGCTAGGACTAGACAGTCTTCTCCTTTTGCATGGTCTTTGTTAGAGGGAGGCCTGTATGACGTGTGGAGATGCCAACATGGGGGTGAGAGGGATTATACTTTCTTTCATGTTTCTAGGATCGATTTGTTTCTGGGTAATAATAGGGCACTCCTACAGTCACAATCTTCTGTAATTGGACAGATAACCTGGTCTGATCACGCTCCAATCTCGCTTTCCATAAATGAGAAAATGTCGTCTTCTCTTCCTTCACAATGGCGTTTGAATGATTACATACTCCATCACTCTGATCATGCCCCAACCTTGCTAAAAGAATTGAAGCATTATTTTTCAGGCAACTGTTTCATGTCCTTACATTTTGTGGAATGCGCATAAAGCATTTATGAGAGGGTTATTGATTAAAGCTTGTTCTCAGGCTAAGGCCAGGTTTACACGAGCGTGTGCATTTTGCGCACACAAAAAACGTGGCGTTTTGCGTGCGCAAAAGGCACTTAACAGCTCCGTGTGGCATCAGAATATGATGCGCGGCTGCGTGATTTTCGCACAGCCGCCATCATTATGACACTCCGTTTGGATGTTTGTAAACAGAAAAGCACGTGGTGCTTTTCTGTTTTCATTCATCCTTTTCAGTGCTGTTGCGCGAATCACGCTTGTCCCACGGAAGTGCTTCCGTGTGACATGCGTGGTTTTCACGCACTCATTGACTTCAATGGGTGCGTGATGCGCGAACAGGGCACAAATATAGAACAGGTCGTGAGTTTTTGGCAGCGGACTCACGCTGCGTAAAAATCACGCACCTGTCTGCATGGCCCCATAGACTATTATAGGTCTGTGCGACGCGCGTGAAAATCACGCGCGCTGCACGGACGTATAATACGCTCGTGTAAATGAGCCCTTAGAGAAAGAGGGAAAAGGAGATTTTTAATATCACTAATCAGATAGCAGTTATAGATTTAAAAAATAAAGCTACACCCACACCTGCTTACTCTTCAGAATTGAGGACCTTGCGTTTGACATTACAGTCATTGCTTGCGTCTCAGTACGACATTTATCTCAAACGCATGCAAATGACTACCTATGCCCATAATAATAGAGCCGGTGCTTTTTTGGCTAAAAAAAATTAAAAACAGTCCTCGCCACGCTCCCGCGTATGTATCTCTTGGATAAAAAGGGTAATAAAGTTATAGATCCTAGGCCGATAGCTGAACAGTTCCAATCTTATTATAGTGCCCTTTTCAATATACATATGGGCGACAACACTTATCAGCCTTCACAGTCTGAAATTGCTGATTTTCTGCACTCAGTCCCATTGCCACAGGTTTCCCAGTCCCAACTTGCAGTTTTATCCACCACCTTCATTGAATCCGAGATACTTAAAGCAATAGCATCGCTTAAACTTTTTAAAGCCCCGGGTCCGGATGGCTACACGAATAACTATTATAAGGACTATGCACAGATTCTAGCCCCTCATTTAGTGCAGATATTTAATCAAGCAGCACAGGATGGTGCTTTTCCTACGGAAATGCTCCTGGCCACGGTAGTCACCCTTCCTAAACCAGATAAGGATCCCACATCCCCAGCTAATTTTCGTCCTATTTCTCGGTTAAACTCAGATATTAAAATATATGCAAAAATCCTCTCGACTAGGTTGTATCATATTATTCCTCAACTGGTTAATTCAGATCAAGTTGGGTTTGTGGCGGGATGTCAGGCCCCTGATGGAACTCGGCAGTTTATGGACTTGGTTCAGTGTGCAGAGACCTCTCGGACGCCTTCTCTGCTTCTTGCTTTGGACGCAGAGAAGGCGTTCGATAGAGTACATTGGGGCTATCTGTCTCAGCTTTTTGAATATTTTGGATTTAAGGGTCGTATAAAATCCTCCATTCTTGCATTATACCCATTTCCCTCTGCTAGAGTTCTCTCTTCGGGGTTTTTGTCTGACCCTTTTATAATAAAGAACGGTACGCGTCAGGGTTGCCCACTCTCTCCCATTGTGTTTGCCTTAGCGATGGAACCCCTCGCAGAACGAATACGGCTTAATCCAAAAGATCAGGGCATTAAAGTACGATCTAAGGCTCATAAAATTGGTCTTTAGGCTGATGATGTGCTCCTGGCAGTCTGTGACCCCTTTAATTCTCTATCCGCCATCCAAGATAACCTTTCTCATTGTTACATAGTTACATAGTTAGTACGGCTAAAAAAAGACACATGTCCATCAAGTTCAACCAAGGGACGGGAAAAGGGAAGGAAAAAATGTCAACACATAGGAGCTAATACTTTTTTGTTCTAGGAAATTATCTAAGCCTTTTTTAAAGCCATCTACTGTCCCTGCTGTGACCAGCTCCTGCGGTAGGCTATTCCATAGATTCACAGTTCTCACTGTAAAGTAGGCTTGTCGCCTCTGCAGGTTGAACCTTTTTTTCTCCAGACGGAGGGAGTGCCCCCTTGTTTTTTGAGGGGGTTTTACATGGAACAGGATTTCACCATATTTTTTGTATGTGCCATTAATATATTTATATAAATTAATCATGTCCCCCCTTAGTCGTCTTTTTTCAAGGCTAAATAGGTTTAATTCTTTTAATCTTTCCTCATAACTTAAATTCCCCATGCCCCTAATTAGCTTCGTTGCTCTTCTTTGTATTTTTTCCAACTCCAGGGCATCCTTTCTATGGACTGGAGCCCAGAACTGAACTGCATATTCTAGATGAGGCCTCACTAATGCTTTGTAAAGTGGTAATATTACATCCCTGTCCCGCGAGTCCATGCCTCTTTTAATACACGACAATATCCTGCTGGCCTTTGAAGCAGCTGATTGACACTGCATGCTGTTATTTAGTTTATGATTTACAAGTACACCCAGATCCTTCTCAACAAGTGAATCCGCCAGTGTAGCTCCCCCTAGGACATATGATGCATGCAGGTTGTTGGTACTCAGATGCATAACTTTACATTTAAACTTCATTTGCCAACTGGATGCCCAAACACTTAGTTTGTTTAAATCGGCTTGCAATTCATGAACATCTTCCATAGACTGAACTATATTACATAGCTTGGTGTCATCTGCAAAAATAGAAATAGTGCTATTAATCCCATCCTCTATATGATTAATAAATAAGTTGAATAATAGTGGTCCCAGCACTGAACCCTGGGGTACACCACTTATTACCGGGGACCATTCAGAGAAGGAATCATTGACCACAACTCTCTGGATACGGTCCTTGAGCCAATTCTCAATCCAATTACAAACTATATTTTCTAAACCTATAGTCCTTAATTTACCCATTAGGCGTCTATGGGGGACAGTGTCAAATGCCTTTGCAAAGTCCAAAAACACTAAATCCACAGCGGCCCCTCTGTCTAGGCTTCTGCTCACCTCATAAAAACAGATTAGGTTAGTTTGACAACTTCTGTCCTTAGTAAAACCGTGCTGGCTGTCACTTATAATACTATTTTTTGTCACATAATACTGTATATAGTCCCTCAATAGCCCCTCAAACATTTTCCCCACGATAGATGTTACGCTTACTGGTCTATAATTACCCAGGGAAGACCTAGAGCCCCTTTTGAAAACAGGCACCATATTTGCCCTGCGCCAGTCCCTTGGCACTATACCAGTCACTAGAGATTCTCTGAATATTATGAAAAGGGGGACAGAAATAACTGAACTAAGCTCTTTAAGAATTCTAGGGTGTAACCCATCTGGTCCCGGGGCCTTGTGCACATTTATTTTGTTTAATTTAGCTTGGACCATCTCCACATTCATCCAATTCAGTGTATCAACTGATATATTAACAGCACCGGCAGCGGCTACATCAGCTGCTCTTTCTTCAGTTGTATACACAGAGCTAAAGAACCCATTTAGTAACTCTGACTTCTCTTGATCCCCTGTGATCAACTCCCCATTACCATTATCTAGGGGTCCTACATGTTCAGACCTTGGCTTTTTAGCATTTATATACTTTAAGAATTTTTTACTATGTTTTATTATCCTTGGCCACCTGCCTTTCATTTTGTATGTTTGCTAATTTTATTACATTTTTACAGATTTTATTAAGCTCTTTATATTTTACAAAGGCTGCAGATGTACCCTCAGATTTGTATTTTATAAATGCCCTTTTTTTGTCATGTATTGCCCCTTTCACAGAAGGTGTAAGCCATGTGGGATTTCGTTTTAGTCATTTATACTTGTTACCTATAGGAATACATTTTGCACTATAATTACCAAAAGTAGATTTGAAAATCTCCCATTTATCATTTGTTCCATTATTTGACATTAGTTCTTCCCAGTCTATATCCTGAATTGCCGCCCTCATCCTGGGGAAATTGGCTTTCTTAAAATTAAATGTTTTTGCCTTCCCAGCCTGCGTTTGTTTTTTACAGTATAGGTAAAATGTAACTATATTATGATCACTGTTACCAAGGTTTTCACGAACATTGACGTTCCCAACAAGATCTGCATTATTAGAAATGACCAGATCCAACAGAGCTTCACCTCTAGTCGGGTCTTCCACAAACTGGCCCATAAAATTTTCCTGCAACAGGTTGAGGAAATGTCTCCCCTTTGCAGTTGAAGCCGAACCATGACACCAATTAATATCCCGGAAATTAAAATCTCCTATTATCACTACAGTACCCGCCTGTGCAGCCCGCTCCATCTGTTTATATAGCTGACCTTCCATCTCCTCAGTTATATTGGGGGGTCTATAGATTACACCAAAAGTAATTTTTTCAGTGTTTACCTCCCTTTCTAGTTCCACCCACAAGGTTTCAACCTCCTCACAGTATTCACCCACTATTGTCTCTTTCACGCTCGCCTTCATATCACTTCTCACATACAGACATACACCACCGCCTTTCCTATTTATCCTGTCTTTCCGAAAAAGTGTAAAACTCTGTAGATTTACAGCCCAGTCATGTGAAGAGTCCAGCCATGTTTCAGCAACACCAACTATATCTATATTTTCTTCCAGTACCAAGGCCTCCAGCTCCCACAGAGAAAAAAAATAAAATGTCTAACCAACCTGAGTCCATATTTGGACCATCCACTCCAATCAGTTATTTTATTAACCTCGAATATATTAAAGTTGCCAATTAATGTTGTGAAGATCAATGCTCCATTTAAATGAAACATTTTTCTTAATTTAACCCCAATTTCATGCATCATACATATTGTTGGATACTCCTTACAATTTCTCAATTGCCCGGACTCCATTACCTCAAGTATATTTTGAAGATGGCCCCTACTAGACTTACTAATATTTTGTATAAATGGAGATTGTTTCCCACTCAAAATATTTCTCCACTGTCCTGACAAAAAAATATATTCTCAAGTCAGGTACTGCCAGTCCACCCTCTTCTCCTCTATCCATCAAGTATTTTAACTTTACACTGGGTTTCCTTCCTCTCCAAATTAGCTCCCTCATTAAACTTTCTATGTCTTTTCTCCTATCCACATGGGACTGTTAATCAGTGGATACAACAACTGGGGTAATACTATCATTTTAATTACGGCTATTCGATCTGCCATAGAAGGGGGTAACCTATTCCATATCTTAATTTTTGGGTGAGAATTTTGTAGCGTGTGTCGATCCACATAGGGTAGTCTCTTCAATCAACCCATCGGGTTGACCACCAGATCATGGGTGCAGGGGATTTAACAGGAGAGTAATGGCTGTTTTTTCATTTCAAAACATTCCATGCAACTAGTTTTAATTTCTCGGACAATCCTTTTAAGGAAATATTTATCGGGGCACAATGCACCATTTCTGGGCGCTGTATCCAATGTTTATCTGGACAGTCGTCTGGTTATTTTTCTGGACTTTATATGCACTATTTACCTGGATGCTGGGTAATAATTATCTGAGTTAGAAACAGGAGGACCTGCAATCTCATCAACATTGTCCTTTCCTCATAAAATGTTCTTCTTGAGACATCTGATGGATTACTCTGAAAATATGGCGTAGGTGCCAATCAAGGTCCAAAGGTTGACATACTCAATGGCCTCCAGGATCTGAATTTTACCTTTTTCTTTCACTAACCCATTTCTCTAGGAGTCATATATAAAGGTTGGGTCTATGGAGCCCAGATGAGCTACATTAGCAACTTTGAAAGAGCAGCCTCAGAGACATTCAGCTCCAGGATGGTCTGTGTCAGATAAGTAGTGGTTCAGAACGCACTGGACGATGTAGGTGCACGAATAGGGTCCCAACCCAATCGTAGTCAAAATAAGTATTCGGCCCACAAAGCTAAGGTTTAAAGAAGAAATCTTGATTTTATTTCAAGTGGTTGTAGATGCCAGAGGCTAAGGCTGGATTCACACGAGCATGTTACTTCCGTAATAGACGGAAAGTATTTCGGCCGCAAGTCCCGGACCGAACACACTGCAGAGATCCGGGCTCCTGGCATCACAGTTATGTACGATGCTAGGAGTCCGTGCCTCGCTGCAGGACAACTGTCCCGTACTGTAATCATGTTTTCAGTACGGGACAATAGTTCCACAGAGAGGCAGGGACTCCTATCATCATACATAACTATGATACTAGGAGCCCGGTTCCCTGCAGAGTGTTCGGTCTGGGACTTGCGGCCGAAATACGTTCCGTCCATTACGGACGTAACATGCTCGTGTGAAGCCAGCCTTAGTGCGACGCTTCGGTCATTACATGACCTTCATCAGGCGAGGTGCCGTTCTGGTTGCTGGTACATCCAGTAGTTGGCGCTTCGTTCCGAATGGCGGCTGACCACTGTAGTTGGCGCACTTGAGATTTCTTAAAACTTTAGCTTTGAGTGCCGAATATTTATTTTGGTCTGTGTCAGATGTTAGGGATGAAGTCTACAACTGGCCAGACCACCTATCTTTCCTTCGCTCTGGAAATATAGGACAGTCCACGAGGCAGCACATCATGTCTGGTCAATTCCCCTACTACTCTGTACACTAACATCTTCAAAAGAGAAGAGGAAGGTGCAGATGTGACGTTCAGGTTAGGTATTTGCAGTATTGAAGTTGTATTGTGCTCCCCTTGGAGCACTGTTCAAAGGCAAAACTCCTTTATTGGAATGATGTGTAGATGGTTGGTACTCTATTTGGGTGCGCAGGCTTACTTTGTTGTGTTCTCACTTGGCTAGGTCGGCATTAATGAGTGAAATGTATACAGTACTTTAGGAAAATACAGTGTGAGAAAAAGATGTTAACAGGAGCACTCCCTAGGGTAATACCTTGAAAAAAAAATGTAAACTAGTCTTCTCACCTTGTGAACCTCTTGGTTGATAAGAACATCGACTGGATGCAGTTGTCTCTCTTTTTGTAGATTCTTGTTCTTCTGACACGGAGTACAGTATGTCTCAGGCTGGGGGATCTCTTTGCTGGACTTTGTTGTATGGTGGTGTACGTTCGTCCTGATTATGACCTGTTTTTGTAGCAGGAAGATGTCTTTCTTGTTTGGATGTTACTCAATGGGTTACCCAGCCTACTCATTCTTCAATGAATCAGTGACCATGTCCACAATTGATTACACATGTATAATATAGATTTCATGATAGTTCTTTGGAATTAAAACAAATTCTTTTTATGTATTTGTCTATCCATTTTTATTAGAAATACAATAAATACATTGAGGTATGTTTTTATTGACATGTGTTGCTATCAGCCAGACAGGAAAAAAATATAGAAGGCCTTGGGAATCTGTAGGGGCAGCTGTTCTACAGGAAAGGGAGTGCAGAGACCCTACCAAACAGGACGAAGGGAGGAAGTTCATTGCCGGGCATCTGTAGAGACTTGCCATTAAACACCCAAAACCATTGTACTTCACCGCAGCCCTGCGAATCATGGACAAGGCTTCATTTTCAAAGACTTCTGGACAGTTGTCTTTTAATTGGATGGATCTTAAAAACCCCTTCTGGACAGTGGGGGATGGGAAGGAGGAGGTGTGGACGGATGACGTTCCGGCATTCTTAGATGGACATTAGTGGTTCATATCTGCTGCCTCTTTAGCGTAGAGACCTTGATCTGGCACATCCCTTTCCATGGCTGACGTTCTCGACACCAGGGCTTCCTCCTGCTGATGTTGTACGGTACATTCCCTTCAGTTCTGAAACAAGAATAAATAAAATGTCCTAGTGAAGAGTTACTCTCTTGAAGATATTCCCCGTGACCCACACCAAGACCCTTTATCTGCCAGGTAGGTAGATAGTGCGTTCTATGTTCAACTAAGATACAAAATTCACAAGTAAATCTGCTCAACTAAGATGCGGTTAACACAAAGGTTTCAAAACGGGGACAGATAGGGCGCCAAGCGATGGTAGAATTTTATTTAAATACGCGTTTCTGGCACGACTTGTCCCTTTATCTGATCCTAACCTGACGAAGGGACCAGTCAAGTTTAGTCCCGGACCAGTCCGGTCCAGAAATAGTCAAAATAAAATGGGTTTTACTTTACCGTCCACGTGTGAAGTATTTGTGTTACCCGCCGCTTACCAATTTTTAAAGGGGAACTCCAAGAAAAATGTGTCATGCAATCAAAGGCAGTGCCCACCCAAACTACATCGCAGGATTTTATAAAAAAAATTGGCTGTTATCTATTGGATTACTCCAATATGTAAAGGCCAATATCACTAACAGCTCCTGGCTCAGCCAGCAGAGGTGGGGTCCGGAGCCGAATGGGACCCAGAGCTGCTGAAGGAGCGGGAAGTACATAAAGGGGATTTGTCCGGGGTCTGAATACATTTTAGGGTTTGGTATTAAAGGGGTTTTCCAGGCATTATAAAAATTGTAATTCAAACTGAAAATTGCACCATTTAGTAAATACCCACCTTCTAATTCTCTGTGGCTCCAATGCCGGCGGTTCACAATCCCCTGCCGGCCTGTTTACATAGGCTGGACCAGTGATGTCCCGTATCGGCACATGATCGCACTAGTCAATCACTGGCCACAGTGGTCACGTGCCATACTTACTTAGATCACTTCTGCAGGCGATACCCTCCCTCTATACTGTCCTTACTGCAAGGTTTTTATAGTGAGGACAGAATACAGGGAATATCTGGTACACAAAGCGTATTCTCACTAACCCTGCCCCATGACAAGCCATGCCCAATGAACCACGTTCTGTCAAAGGTACGCCCTGTCAAGTCCTGTCTCAATCCATCTGAAACCGAAGTGTCCCTAGAAAGAAATTCCAAATATTGTCAACTATGCTATATTAGGGTATAGTATGAAGAATCAGTGCAGTAGGGTCTATATACTACTATATACACAAAGCTGCCATGTGCTGAACATTGCAAAACACACTTTTCATAAAAGAGCGTTAATTCCAGTCCTGCAGTCACCCTGATGACCTTATACTGTGCCAGTACTTGAGGTAGGTGTGCCCCTTTATATATTACTTGCAGCCAGAATTGGCACCGGGATTATCAGCTCATTGACAAATTCTTGAGGTCACATTTGTGTCTTGATGTCACCAGTCTGAACCAATCCTACACCACTTGAACTTTATATAATTTTCAGGAAAAAAAAATACCCCTAGCAATAAATACTGCATGTAAATAATATTCTCATTGCAGTACAACAACAAATAAATGGAAAAAGCGCCATATCCCTATTAGGTCCCGCGGACATCATAGAGGTGGTCCTTGACTTCCAGTCCTGCAGTCACCATGAAGACTTTGTGCTGTCAGTGCAGGCACAATAAAGCTGACATGGTGACAATGTAATGTTTTATATGTACTACTACTCCCTGTACTGACTGATAGTAGAGAGAATGGACTAAGCTGAAGGATTCCCGACTCTTATCAATTCTTTAAATAGGGAATATGCCCTGAATACTAACCCCAAATTTATATTACATTTATAGTAGGGCAGATTTACTATTCAAATTGAGCCAGAATTATGGCGTACACGTTGTGCGCCATATTTATTAATTGTTTTAGCCACATTTTGCGGCGTGCTTGACAAGGGGTGTGGCCTAGAATAAAGGGGCGTGTCTTAAACTAAGCCAACCAAGAGGTGGTATAAGGAAGAGAAAAGTGTCTAACATGTCTAGCAAAATCTATCATACATCGTGCACCACTGTGATAAATTTGGCGCAATTTCTGATAGTTTTAGGCCCCATGCACACGAACGTATTTTTGCAGCCGCAATTCAACCGCAAATCTGCAGGTGAATTGCGGCCCCATTCATTTCAATGGGCCCATGCACACGACCGTGGTTTCCACGGTAAGTGCATTGCCCAGGAACCGGGACCGCAAAAACAACGGACATGTCTTATTACGGTCGTGTTTTGCGGTACAGGCTCATAGAAAACAATGCACGCGGTCATATGCACGGCCCGCGATTTGCGGGCGGCCGCGGGTGACACTCCGCGGACATACGAGTCGCAAGTCACGGTCAATGCACCTCACTACGGTCGTGTGCATGAGGCCTTAGTAAATCTGCCCCATGGTAATACCAGTGACAGCCCGCTCTTTCCCGGTGGGGTACAGTCCTCCGCACATCTTTATCCACGTCTCATCTTGTATGTGCCGGATACTTTTCTCCTTATACCTGAGAAGTAACAAAAAAAACATCAGAAACTAAAAAACACAATTCCAAGTATTTCTCCCCATTTCTAAAAATAACATTTCCTGCAGGTGAATAATGGAAAATATAAAGATATAAATATATTCAGGCCTATGTGTCTGTCCAGGGGGTCAGTGAGGGTCCTGCCTGTTATATGTGGGGAGGTCGTGCTGCACAATAACGGAGGGGAAAATGTCTGTACATCAATATATATTTGTCTCTAGGAGCCCCTACAAAGTCTCAGTGAGGGCCCTGTCTGTTATACGGGGGGAGCTTGTATACAGCGTTAGTAACAGGCATGTCACTCCAGTATAGATATTTTGGGTGCGGGTTCTTCGACCTCACTGTCCATAGTTTAATTAAACACCTTAAGAAAATGGATCATCACCAAGAAGTTTTATTTAAAGGGGTACTCCCATCTTACTATTTCTCTGGGACTCACACCTATGTGGAAAACGGAGGTCTCGCCCTGACCCTGTCCTGCTTTGTTCCCAGATCCCTGTCCCGTCTAATGGCTGCTGATTCCAGGTGGAGAATGACTTGAGAAAGGCCTCGCACGTCCCTCTCTCTATTCTGTTCTATGGAGGTTTCGGAAACAGCTGAGCGCTGTTGAACTATTTGTGTAACTCCCATAGTACAGAACGGAGAGAGCTGCGTGCATGCGCATAGGTGGATATCACATAAACGTCTGAGATGGAGAAAACCCTCTAAAGAGATTATTTCATTAAAGGGTTTGTACATAATTAGAAAAATAGAGCTGATATCTTCCAAAAACAGAGCCACACCTGTCCACAGGTGATGTGCGGTGTGTGGACAGCTTAGCCCTATACATTTCAATACAGAAAAGCTGCAATACCACACACAGCCTCTGGACAGAGGTGGCGCAGAGCTTCCATTTGGGTCATAGAGAGGGTCTCCAGCGTGATACCCCCCTCTATGATATCTAAATACCCTTATAGGGCATTTCAGGTGTAACCAGAAGTTAAGGTGATACAAAAAAATATTCCATACATGAGATTTCCTTAATGGAGATATTGTAACAATAATTACTGAAAATATGTAATTGACTTTTTCCTCCATTGTAGGAATAGAACCCGAGAAGTGACGTTTTGGACTACGGAACAGTCGATCCTCCGGATGAAATGCTGTGTGGTTGGAGCGCAGTCCCAGGAGCGCTGGTGTTGTTGTGCTGATCCATGTTCTTCTTATCTGGAGCTTGTATACAGAACACGCGATCCTTCTGGTCCGACCTACTAACATATATAAGCACAGCCTAAACACACACGTAATGATATATAATAACATAATATTAACATAACATTACTATGTATCAGCCCTGATACGTCAGTGTCATCATATTTCTGGGGTCCCCGCACACAGGATATACGTTACCTCCTGTGATGATGTCACTTCCCTGTATTTCCTGTATGACATGGCTGCTCTTCCTCTTCCCATTTCCCTTTCTGATGTATTTCCTCTTCCTGTGTGATAAGACGTGTGCTGTTGCCTCCTGCTGTGTATAACACGAGATGCAACATGTCTTATAAAACATGTCAATAATAATCGCAGAAAGCGAAAAACATTTTGTTCATTTCCATTCACATCAATGGTTATTTGTTTGCAGCCGTTTTTCTGAGCCATACTTGTCTGTTTTTAGAATCAACTACAGGGAGATTTGAGATATGGTTTGAGAATTTCTTTCCTATGTAAACCCCACCGATAAGGACAGCTAAGAAGCCTCAGTTATCAGCGAGCGACCCCATCATTAGACTAAGCAGAGTGCCCCCATACAGTGCCAGCAGAGTATTGTCCCTTAAACAGTGCCAGTATACTGCCCCCTCATAAACAACACTACCAGCAGAGACCCCTCAATAAACCATATTGCCAGCAAAGTGCCTCCAATAATTAGTGCCAGCAGACTGCCCCCAATAACCACTACAAGCAGAGTTCCCCCTCACAAATAGTCCCAGCAGACTGCCCCCAATAACCACTACAAGCAGAGTTCCCCCTCACAAATAGTCCCAGCAGAGTGCCTTCCTTTATGCAGCTACATCATGTAAGATCTTCCCTAGTTTGGAAGTCTCCAGGACAATCTGGGAGAGAAGACAAGTGTGATGTAACCTGGTTGCAGTGTGTAAATGTAGCCTGAAACATCACGTGTAGCTCCTAAGTCTATGTTCACATGTTACATATTTATTGCAGATTGCCATGGTCAAATTGACACATAAAGTATGACTGTGAATAGGGTTCTAGAAAACTGCATAAACTTGCAGCAGTAACAATCTGCAGTAGATTGTAATGCAAAGGATGCACAGCCAAATATGCTGCA
Organism: Rhinoderma darwinii; assembly: GCF_050947455.1. Taxonomy (NCBI): domain Eukaryota; kingdom Metazoa; phylum Chordata; class Amphibia; order Anura; family Rhinodermatidae; genus Rhinoderma; species Rhinoderma darwinii. The sequence goes on from NW_027464136.1 coordinate 34,924, forward strand.
AAAGCCACATGTAATATATGGAGAAATATTAGGCCTAGTTCACACAGAGTTTTTTTGGAGCGTTTTTTTAAGTGGAAAACGCATCGAAAACCGCACCAAAAAACGTCCGAAAACGAATCTTATTGATTTCAATGGGATGCAGAGGCGTTTTTCCCACGAGAAAAAAACACTCACAGGAAAAAGCTGCGTCAAGCCCTTCCTTCAAGCGTTTCCGTCTCTGACCTCCCATTGCCATCAATGGGAGGCAAAGAAAATGGTTTTTGCAGCATTTTTGCCTGCGGTGCTCAATGGCCGTGGTCGAAAAATGCGTAAAAAAAGCGGCAGAAGGAATTTTGAGGCAGATTTTTCCACCTGCAAAAAACTTGGTGTGTAAACAGGGACTTCGTGTCCACATGTGACCTACTCTATCCAATCACAGCTGTAATTCCAGCCAAGGCTGCCTAAGATTATGTTCACACCCCCCACTTCTCCTGCGGTTTGGCCGCTGCAGCCCGATGAGGAGGGATTATAACTAGAAATTGTGGATATAAAGAACATGCAGAGGTTTCTGTGTGACAGTCTAAGGGCATGACCAGACGTGGCGGAGTTCTGCATACACTGTCCGCATCAATGCCGCACATAATCTGCGTTGCAGATTCTGTCGCGGCTTTGCCTAAAATGGGCATTAAATTGATGCGGACTGGCCGTTGCGTATTGAGGGGGAAAGGGCTTCCCTTCTCTCTATCAGTGCAGGATAGAGAGAAGGGACAGCCCTTTCCCTAGTAAAAGAAAAATAAATTCATACTTACCCGGCCGTTGTCTTGGTGACGCGTCCCTCTTTCGACATCCAGCCCGACCTCCCTGTATGACGCGGCAGTTCATGTGACCGCTGCAGCCTGTGATTGGCCTGTGATTGGCTGCAGCCGTCACTTGGACTGAAACGTAATCCCGGGAGGCCGGACTGGAGGAAGAAGCAGGGAGTTATGGGTAAGTATGAACTTCTATTTTTTTTACAGGTTGATGTATATTGTGATCGGATGTCACTGTCCAGGGTGCTGAAACAGTTACTGCCAATCGTTTAACTCTTTCAGCACCCTGGACAGTGACTATTTACTGACATCGCCTATTAACGCTCCTGTAATTACGGGTGCACACACGTAATCACCCGTAATTACGGGAGCCCCATTGACTTCCTCAGTCTGGCTGTAGATCTAGAGATACATAGGTTTAGCCAGAATGAAGAACTATCATGTTAGTAAAACCAGTACGCTCCGCAGCACACATAACATCTGCGGACTTCATTGCGGAATTTTCACTCTCCATTGAAGTCAATAGAGAAATTCCGCAATGAGTCCGCAACAAGTCCGCTACACGTCCGCAACAGCCAGTGTATGCTGCGGACACCAAATTCCGCACCACAGCCTATGCTCCGCAGAATTGTCCGCAACGTGTAAACGAACCCAACTAAAAAGCTGTGGAAAGCAATGGAGAAACGTGTACGCTGCGGATTTCCGCTGCGGACTATCCGCAGCGGAATTGCAGAGCAATTACGCCACGTCTGGTCATGCCCTAAGGCTCTGTTCACATCTGCATTGGGGTCCCGTTCTGACGTTCCCGTCAGAGGTTTCCGTCAGAACAGGACCCTGAGCAGACACAAACTGACACCGACGGAAACCAGGGGTTTCCGTTTCCATCACCATTGATTTCAGTAGTCGACTAAGCTATTGCTCGCGGCAAAACGAAGGGTCCGGAGCACAAAAGAGACAAACGGAAACCACGGGCACCGGCTCCGTCACCATTGAAATCAATGGTGATGGAAACGGAAACCCCTGGTTTTCGTCGGTGTCTGCTCAGGGTCCCGTTCTAACGGAAACCTCCGACGGAACGTCAGAACGGGACCCCAACGCAGATGTGAACAGAGCCTAATATGGATGAGAAAGGGGAGGTGGGACTACTCATTTATTATGCCCTGATACTGAACTGGTATTACTAGTATTATACCCTGTTCTATGAACTCTACCCGCTGGAGTACCCCAAAGATGCTTGTACCACTGATCGAGGTGCTATGTGTTTTGTAGTAAAATTAAATTGGTATTTGATTATTTTTTTTACAGTTAATATTTATTAAAAATTCTGTTTTAAAGTTTTTTGCCTGGCAGTGATAGTTTGATATTTGTCCAAAACCTATTTATTTCCATATTTCATGGATATTATGAGGTGGGACTACTCACCTAACCAGTATGTTCCTGACGGGAGCTGAATGCGTCCATCTCATCAAGTCTCCGATCTCCTGGCAGCTCCACTTTGTACAGATCCTACAATGAAAATCTATGCAAAAAGTTTACACCAAAAAAACTGAAAATTCTACTGCGGAACCAGGATTGTTGTTGTGTGGCAGGGCTGCACCTCGCCCTTCTGCTGCCGGAGGTAAACAGTGAAATAGCGCCACCACCTGCATCACCATAGAGTGGCCATGTGGGGTAGAGAAAAGATAGCAAAGAAAATATAGAAAACCTTTATGTTTACATGTAGTAGAAATCTATTTAATACAAGTGAATAATATTTATAAAAATCGTAATCACATGCTGCGTTAGGCCTCATTCCCACGACAGGGTTTCCCGGCCGGGTGCCGGCCGTTCATAAATCGGCCGGCACCCGGCTGCATTAGGAATAATAGACCCCTAATGGGGCTATTCACACGACCGATTTTTTGACGGCCGGGGAAACCGGACGTCAAAAAATAGGACATGCTCTATCTTCGGCCGGATGCCCGGCCGCCCGGCTCCTATAGAAGTCTATGGGGCCGGGTAATACCCGGCCATCACCGGGATGTGTCCCGAGTGATGGCCGGGTTTTCCGGCGCTTGCGCTCTATCTCCTCCTCCTCACAGCGCAGAGTGCATGTGAGGAGGAGGAGTTGATGCCATTCTGACGAATGGCATCGCTGTACACTGTGTTGCAGGGCCGGGGTGTACAGCAGGTGGAAGGGAGCGCTGCGCTGGCTCCCTTCCCCTGCTTGTTTTAAAAGCACCCTGGCCCGGCGACACCTTCGATGGCGCCGCTAGCAGCTGCTGCGGCTGCTACTACTGCAACGACGCCACTATCACAGAGCAGGGAGGTATCTCCCCGCTCTGCTATGTGCTAGCCGCACTTTAGCTCCTTGAAGGAGCGGAATCCCCGTGTTTTCGGAGATTCCGCTCCTGGACAGAGCGCTTGATGTCTCTGTCCATATCTGGGCAGTGACATCAGGGGAAACTCCTGAAGCGGAATCCCCGAACACATGGGGATTCCCCTTCAGGAGTTGCCGCTGATGTCACTGTCCAGATCTGCCCGGCCCGGATGCAGAATGGCCGATTTTACCGGCCGGCACTCAGGCTCGGGCGCGACCCGGTCGTGTGAATCCCGCCTTAGGCCTCATTCACACGACAGGGTCCGAGTGTCGGCCGGGAAAATTTTGGCCGATTTTCCCGGCCGGTTTGCATCCGTTCCGATTCCGTTCCGGGCTGTGTTGCTGTTTTTACCGGCCAATTTGGACCCGATTTGCATCCGTTTTTTTCCCTGACCGTTTTTTTATCGGATTAATTTTTTGCACTTTACTTATTTTTTTATTATTATGTTCTGTCCCTCAAAGGTCAAAAAAGACCTTTTTGGAACTTTTAATATTTGTTTTCTTTCTTTTACACCATGTTTTTCCCTGTAACTGGAGCTGCACAGCAGCCCCAGTTACAGGGGAAATCAGCCCTCTCACAGTGACGATTGTCACTAATAGGATTGTGCTAGGTCTAGTAAGACCCAGCAGCAGTCTGTCACTAACGGCACCCGGCGATCATGTGACCAGTCACATGATCACCGGGAGGAATAGAGACAGCACCGCTGCTGTCTCTATTTCTATACACAGCGTTCATTGAGCGTTGTGTAAATAGACATCGTAGAAGACAGAAGCAGTGAAAGCTGCTTCTATCCTCTCCTCAGGGTCCCCGGCAGTCACGGACAGCCGGAGACCCGAAATTCAGCTGCCCGATCGCGCGGGCAGCAAGTTAAAACCCGAGCCGTAAAAAGTCTATGGCTCGGGTTTTAAGGACCCTGACCGCTGGCCGTAAAAACACAGCCAGCGGTCGGGAACCGTAACAAGCAGGGGAAGGGAGCCAGCGCAGCGCTCCCTTCCACCTGCTGTACACCCCGACCCTGCCACACAGTATCACCAGCGTAGCCATTCGTCCGAATGGCATCAACTCCTCCTCCTCACATGCACTCTGCACTGTGAGGAGGAGAGAGTGCGCGAGTGACGGTTGACCCGGCCATCACTCGGGACACATTCCGGTGCTGGCCGTGTATTACCCGGCCCCATAGACTTCTATGGGAGCCGGGCGGCCGGGTACCCGGCCGAATATAGGGCATGTCCCATTTTTTGACGGCCGGTTTTCCTGGCCCGTCAAAAAATCGGTCGTGTGAATAGCCCCATTAGGGGTCTATTATTCCTAATGCAGCCGGGTGCCGGCCGATTTATGAACGGCCGGCACCCGGCCGGGAAACCCTGTCGTGTGAATCCCGCCTTAATTCTGCAGTGTATTACTGACATACCTACCTACCTGCACTCATTATATTACACTCATCCATTATATACCTACCTGAACTCATTATATTACACTCATCCATTATATACCTACCTGCACTCATTATATTACACTCATACATTATATACCTACCTGCACTCATTATATTACACTCATCCATTATATACCTACCTGCACTCACTATATTACACTCATCCATTATATACCTACCTGCACTCATTATATTACACTCATCCATTATATACCTACCTGCACTCATTATATTACACTCATATATTATATACCTACCTGCACTCATTATATTACACTCATCCATTATATACTTACCTGCACTCACTATATTACACTCATCCATTATATACCTACCTGCACTCTTTATATTACACTCATCCATTATATACATACCTGCACTCACTATATTACACTCATCCATTATATACCTACCTGAACTCACTATATTACACTCATCAATTATATACTTACATGCTGGCCCTTTAAGAAACGGCCTGGGCCAGCGCGCACTTGGGATCCGGCTGCCGTGAGCAGGAGACATCAGTGGACGTTAGCGACCTCGTGGTGGAGGAGGCTGTCAAGCAAGGTACAGGATCCAGCGACGGAGACCACTGGCAGGAGAGGGACCTGCCGCCAGCGTTACAATAACTACCCCAGTCCTCTGCAGTCCAATCAATATACTTAAAACAGGATGTCAGTCTGTCCTTGATGTTTTTCTTGGAGAGAAGTGGCTTCTTTGCAGCTCTTCTTGACACCAGTCCAGCCTCCAAAAGCCTTCACCTCACTGTGCGTGCAGATGCACTGACAGATGTCTGAGGAAGCTCTGCACTGCTGTTGAACCGATCCCATAGCTGAATCCTCTTTAGGAGAAGGTCCTGGTACTTGCTGGAATTTCATGGACACCCTGAAGCCTTCTTCATAGCAAATGAACCTCTCTCCTTGAAGTACTGGATGATCCGATAAATGGTTCATTTTGGGGTAATTTAACAAGCAGCAATGTCTTTGCCTGTAAGGCTCTTTTGATGCAAAGCAATGATAAGCAAGTTAACGACATCCACCGGGATCCGTTATATGTCAATGTGGTGATGTATCTAGACGACATCAAGATTTTCTCACCCGCTTTGACTACACATTGGAAACGTGTTCGACAGGTCTTTCAACGGTTGCTGGAGAATAAGCTCTGTGCAAAGTTGGAGAAGTGGGTCTTCCAGAAATCCTCCCTTCCCTTTCTAGATTATATAGTCTCTGACCAGGGATTGAAGATGGACACCAACAAAACATCTGCTGTGTTGAACTGGCTTTGTTCTCAGGGTCTCCGTGCAATTCAACGCTTTCTGGGATTTGCACATTTCTACCGGCAGTTTATTCCCCACTACTCTTCATTACTGGCGCCTATTTCAGCTCTTACAAAGAAAGGAGTGAATGCCAAAAATGAGACCCAAGAGACCAAATTGGCATTTCTTCAACTCAGTCTGTCTCTGCCGCCCCTATATTGCAGCATCCGGACATCTCCAAGCAATTCTTCTTTGAGGTGGATGCCTCTACTATCGATGCAGGTGCAGACCTGACGCAAAAAGGTCTTACCGGCAAGACTGTCACCTGCGGCTTCTTCTCCTAGTTATTTTCTCCTGCCGAGAAGAATTACTCTTAGAGATCAGGAGCTTCTGGCCATTGAATTGGCATTGGAAGAGTGGAAACATCTGCTAGAAGGGGTCATGCATCCTGTAATTATTTTCAGACCACGAATATTTGGTCTATCTACAGACCACTCAGCGGTTGAATCCGCGCCAGGCCAGGTGGGCGCTCTTCTTTGCCTGATTTGAAATTCTGTTACATTTCCGTCCTGCCAAAAGGAATACTAAGGCTGACGCTCTGTCTCGGTGAATTGAAATTAACTTGGTTTTTATTTTTCCAAAGTACAATACAAAAGTATACAACATCCCAATGATACAGTCTCACAGTGTTGTATACAGAACACAGAAAAAGCTTGCACCTTTAGATATCAGAAACGTGCCTCGGACGTTGACATACTGACATATTAACAGACAAACAAACATAAAAACAGACATACAAAGAGTGGTGGTGATAAATACAAGCAATTATACATATGAGATGTCAAAAAGGAACAGGATGATGCAGGATACGAAAACCATGTATAAGTTAGCACAGATACATTCACAGAGTGACAGAGTTCTTGCGGAGCAGAAGTTGAACATGGGGTAACTCCGTCCAAGGGGCCCATTGAGACAAACACTTCTGCCTATAACCTTTAGATGTAGCAAAGTGCAATACGTAATAGAAGTGAAGATAAACCCTGTTTAGCACCTCCGAGAGATTCAGAGCCTCAGCTGTTTTCCATCTCTTGGCTATATGGAATCTGGAAGCGATAAGAATATGGCTTATTGGCCACCTATATTCTAAAGGGATCTCATCCATCTGCATATCAGTTAAAGCCAATGCAGGGGAAGGTAAAAGTTCTGCTCCCATTAATTCTGATATGTAGCGGAAGATACGCTTCCAGAATGGGTAGACTGATTTACATGTCCACCATAGATGAAATAATGTGCCCCTTGCTCCACATTCCCTCCAACACAAAGGAGAAGCCCAGGCTTGCATATGTTGTAACAGGTGTGAGGTACCAACGAAACTGAATTTTCCTAACGGCTTCTATATGATTGACACATTTGGATATCCTATGTGAGTGATGTAAAGCAGCCCTCCAGTCCTCCTCCGAGAACTCCCGACCCATATCCGTCTCCCACTGAGACATGTATTTCAATTTGAGAAATGAGCTGTGGGTGTTTAAGGACAAGTAAGCTGAGGCCAAACCTTTCAGCGATGTAATATCCGAATCTGTCTCGGTGATTTGATGACTCTGATCAAGTGAAACATGTTATATCGATCCTTCTCGCATCATTCTGGTGGCTCCGGTCCTACTGAAGGATATCCATCATCGTAAAACCTTTGTTCCCTCAGCCAGAAGAAGGACAGTGCTTTCCTGGGGACATAACCCTAAACTGGCCGGTCACGCAGGAGTGCGTAAAACCAGAGAGCTCATTTCTCATCAATTTTGGTAGCCAGCCATGGTCCAGGATGTTCAGGACTATGTGGCTTCCTGTTCCTTCTGCTCCCAGAACAAAACCTCCAAGTCCAGACCACCTGGTCTTCTTCTACCTCTTCCAGTCCCTGATTCTCTGTGGCAACATATTGCGATGGACATTGTGAGGGATCTACTCCTTTCATCCAAATGCAATACCATCTGGCCGGTGGTAGATCGCTTATTCAAAATGGCACATTTTGGTCTTTTGTCTTGTTTGCCTTCTGCTCCTCATCTTGCCGGTCTCTTTATACAGCATATATTTCGCCTGCATGTTCTTTCCCATCATATTGTTTCAGGCCACGGTGTACAGTTCACCTAAAGATTTTGGAGAGCTCTGTGTGGCCTGCTGGAAGTCAAGTCAGATCTTTCTTCTGAATACCATCCACAGTTCAATGGCCAAGTGGAGAGGGTCAACCAGATCCTAGAGAACTTTCGACACCATTTCAGGCAACGTGTCCGCTAGTATCAATTGTATCAGTTATTACAAAATGTTTCTTCACATTTAAGTGTTTTATCTGCTGCTGGGGCGCAATCGCCACCTCCTCAATTTGCTGCCTTCAGTCCTGGATTGCATCTTCCAACTCCTCCACGTTACAAAGGCGACTCCAAGCCTTGTAGAGGATTAAATCAATGCACAATCCGTTTTGAGCTAGTAGCGCAGCAATTAGCTTCCGACCACGCTAAGGTAGCCAACATCTTGTCTCTACTGTCTGGTGAGGCGCAGGCCTGGGCTTCACCTCTATGGAAAAGGAAAAACCCATCATCTTTGTTATCCAAGAATTTTTCACGACTTTTAAAAAAGTCATCATCTGCTTCTTCGTCACTACTCCAGTAGGACAATATGCCATCCAGTTTTGCACATTATCCACAGAGTTACAGTGGAACTTTGATTCTCTTGTCGCTATGTTTTGGAAAGGTCTGGCAGACCGCATCAAGGATGAACAGGCCCTGTATTAACTACCGAGGTCTTAATGAAATCACGATAAAAAAAAAAACACGTTCATTTCCAAGCTCTTTGACTGACTGCAAGGTGCTAAGATTTTCACCAAGCTAGACTTACGTGGTACTTACAATTTGATTCACATCTGTGAAGGGAATGAGGGAAAAATCATGTTTAACACTAGAGATGGAAACCATGAATATCTAATTGTGCCTTTTGGTCTCAGAAATCCCCCGGCTGTCTTTCAAGAACATGTTAACGACATTTTGCAAGATCTATTATACGGCTGTGTTTTGTTATATTTGGATGCCATTTTTGTTTTCTCCCTAGACCACTATACTCATCGCAAGCAATAGAGTCTTGTTCTGCACCGACTTACAGAGAATCATCTATATGCCAAGCTTAAAAAATTGCTTTTTGAGTGATCCAGACTGTCTTTTGTAGGATATATCTCTGATCAAGGAATTCAAATAGATCCAGCAGTACTTAAATTGTCTAGTCCCCATGGACTCAAAGCCATACAACGACTTCCTGAAGTTACTAATTATGATCGACAATTAATTCCTAAATTTTCTTACCTGGTGGCACCCATCTCTGCTATCACCAAAATGGGTTTCATTGCCAAAATTCGGACTTCTAAAGCTGTTTCTGCTTTCCTCAGCCTTAAACAGGCCTTCTCCTCTGCCTTAGTTCTCCATGGACCGGACTACAGTAAAACCTCCATCTTGGAGAAGCAGGTCTCATCTGTAAGGAGTGCGTGCTGTTCTTTTTCAAAAAAATTATAAAGCAAAAACGCTTTCCTGTGGATTCTTCTCCAATGCCTTGTCCCCTACCCAGAAAAATGATGGCATTGGAGATCAGGAACTCTTGGCCATAAAATTAGCTCTCGAAGAATGGAGACGTTTGCTAGAAGGTGCTCATTATGCCATCACTGTCTACACCGACCACAAAAATGTATTGTATCTGCAAACGGCATATAAAATAAACCCTCATCAAGCAGGTTGGACTTGGCTTACCAAGTTGCTCTGGTTGTACTGTAATCTGGTTCGTAGTTGACTGTTTTTTGAAGATGGCACACTTTATTCCTCTGACCGGCCTTTCTTCTGCTAAACGTCTGTCTAATCTCTTCAGTAAACACATTTTTCGTCTGCGATGACTCCCTAAGCATATCGTGTTCGATAGAGGAGTGAAATTTACTTCAAAGTTCTAAAGGCCACTCTGCAAGTTGTTTGAAGTTAAGTTGGATTTTCTTTCCGCCTACCACCATTAATCTAATGGAGAATTGGAATGGTTCAACCAGGTTTTGGAAAACTTTTTCAGCAATTTTGTGTCCGCACTTCAAGATGACTGGACTAGTCTCCTTCCCTGGGCAGAGTTTGCTTATAATAACTACACCTGGGAATCCACACCTTTTTTCTTGATTTATGGACAGCATCCAAGAATCCCTCTGCCAGTTCCAACACTGTCCAAAGTTCCAGCAGCCAGTTTCACTCAATTCTTGCACAAAGGGCAGGAGGCCAAGGAGTCTATAAGTAAAGGAGTAGGCCGATTGAAGGGAAATGCATACAAGAAGTATAGAGTTCCTCCACAATTCCACCCAGGAGACAAGGTCTAGTTATCCACCAAGTACATTTGTTTGAGGACCCACTGTTTTAAATTGGATCCTTGGTTTTCTACAAGCTCCGACTCCCACAGTCTTTGAAAACTCCCAAATGTTTTCATGTGCCTCTTCCCAAGTCTCTGTTCCGGAATCACTTCTCCAAGAAGTTTCCTCGTTCTCCTGCTTCCTCCACTCCTGATAGAGAGTATGAAGTCAACGGGATTCTGGGCACCAAGAGGTCCAGAGGGAAGCTCCGGTACCTGGTCAATTAGAAAATCTTTGGTCTGAGGAGAAATCTTGGGAACCTGAGGAAAATGATCATGCTTCATCTCTCCTCTGGAAATGTTGTCTTCACTTTCCCCACAAGGCTAAAAAGAGGGGGCATAAGGCTCTCTGCGGCTGCCATATACTTACCTCTACATGACGTCCTCTGGCTCCTGGCCACCACCACATACCTCCATCACTACGTGACATACACCTACTAACCCACACTTACTATATTGCACACATCCATTACATACCTACCTTCCTACCTGCACTCACTATATAACACTCATCCATTATATACCTACCTATCTGCACTCACTATATTACACTCATCCAATATATACCTACCTATCTGCACTCACTATATTACACTCATCGATTATATACCTACCTACCCAAACTCACTAATTTACACTCATCTATTATATACTTCTTTGCACTCACTAAATAACACACTTCCATTTTACACAAACCTACCCACACTCACTATATTATACTCATCCATTACCATTTATTTTAGCCTCTTTAGGGCTCTATGTGCTCTGACCCTTCTAGGGCATCTGTTTTTGGCCCCACACAGGCACCATTTCAGTGGTCCTCGGGCACTATTTATATAGTCCTTACTCGGGAACCATTTCTATGGTCTTCATCTAGGTACCATTTATTTTGCCTCTTTAGGGCTCTCTTTGTTTTGGCCCTTTTCTAGGGCATCATCTGTTTTTGGCCACAGGCAGGCACCATTTCAGTGGTCCTCGGGCACTATTTATATGGTCCTTTCTCGGGCACCATTTCTATGGTCCTCATTTGGGTACCATTTATTTTGGACACCATTTCAGTGGTCCTCGGGCACTATTTATATGGTCCTTTCTCGGGCACCATTTCTATGGTCCTCATTTGGGTACCATTTATTTTGGCCTCTTTAGGGCTCTATTTGTTTTGACCCTTTTCTAGGGCATCTGTTTTTGGCCACACGCAGGCACCATTTCAGTGGTCCTCGGGCACTATTTATATAGTCCTTACTCAGGAACCATTTCTATGGTCTTCATCTAGGTACCATTTATTTGGCCTCTTTAGGGCTCTCTTTGTTTTGGCCCTTTTCTAGGGCATCATCTGTTTTTGGCCACACGCAGGCACCATTTCAGTGGTCCTCGGGCACTATTTATATGGTCCTTTCTCGGGCACCATTTCTATGGTCCTCATTTGGGTACCATTTATTTTGGCCTCTTTAGGGCTCTATTTGTTTTGACCCTTTTCTAGGGCATCTGTTTTTGGCCACACGCAGGCACCATTTCAGTGGTCCTCGGGCACTATTTATATGGTCCTTTCTCGGGCACCATTTCTATGGTCCTCATTTGGGTACCATTTATTTTGGCCTCTTTAGGGCTCTATTTGTTTTGACCCTTTTCTAGGGCATCTGTTTTTGGCCACACGCAGGCACCATTTCAGTGGTCCTCGGGCACTATTTATATAGTCCTTACTCAGGAACCATTTCTATGGTCTTCATCTAGGTACCATTTATTTGGCCTCTTTAGGGCTCTCTTTGTTTTGGCCCTTTTCTAGGGCATCATCTGTTTTTGGCCACACGCAGGCACCATTTCAGTGGTCCTCGGGCACTATTTATATGGTCCTTTCTCGGGCACCATTTCTATGGTCCTCATTTGGGTACCATTTATTTTGGCCTCTTTAGGGCTCTATTTGTTTTGACCCTTTTCTAGGGCATCTGTTTTTGGCCACACGCAGGCACCATTTCAGTGGTCCTCGGGCACTATTTATATAGTCCTTACTCGGGAACCATTTCTATGGTCTCCATCTAGGTACCATTTATTTGGCCTCTCTAGGGCTCTCTTTGTTTTGTCCCTTTTCTAGGGCATCATCTGTTTTTGGCCACACGCAGGCACCATTTCAGTGGTCCTCGGCCACTATTTATATAGTTCTTACTCAGGAACCATTTCTATGGTCCTCATTTGGGTACCATTTATTTGGCCTCTTTAGGGCTCTCTTTGTTTTGGCCCTTTTCTAGGGCAACATCTCGTTGTAACCTTTCATCTACAGCGTAATCTCGCGAGATTACGCTGTGCTCTACTGTAACTACCATAGACACATTAACGAAGTGCAGGGATTGTGAATAGACATCCCGTGGAATGTCTATTCACTGTCAAAACTGTCTTCGGTATTGTTAATGTGTTAGTATAAGGCAGCACATAGCGATCTAAAAGGATCCCTATGCGCTGCCTAAATGAATGGAGAGGAGTGCATGACGCTGATTGGTCAGCATCATACACTCCTCTGTACAACGCCCACTTGGTCTGAAGTAAAAACACGCCCACTTGGGCATTAAGACACTCATTAGCATAAATCTAAAATCGCTAATAAAGTGGTGAAAATAGATCGTTTTTTTTTAAATAGAAAGCATTACTGTCACCTACATTACAGCGCCGATCTCCTTATGTATGAGATTGGGCACTTATAATGTGGTGACAGAGTCTCTTTAACCCCCTCCCGCTGTGGCCACTTTTGACCTTCCTGACAGAGCCTCATTTTTCAAAGCTGACATGTTTCAATTATGTGGTAATAACTCCAGAATGCTTTTACCTATCCAAGCGATTCTGAGGTTGTTTTCTCGTGACACATTGGACTTTATGTTACTGGCAAAATTTGCCCGATACATTCAGTATTTAATTGTGAAAAACACCAAAATTTGCATTTTTCTCAATTTGAATGTATCTGCTTGTAAGACAGGCAGTTATAACACACAAAAATGTTGCTAATTAACATCCCCCATATGTCTACTTTAGATTGGCCTCTGTTTTTGAAAATCCTTTTATTTTTCTAGGACGTTACAAGGCTTAGAAACTTAGCAGCAATTTCTCACATTTTCAAGAAAATTTCAAAAGGCTATTTTTACAGGGGCCAGTTCAGCTGTGAAGTGGCTTTGAGGTCCTTATATATTAGAAACCCCCAATAAGTCACCCCATTTTAAAAACTGCACCCCTCAAAGTATTCAAAACAGCATTTAGAAAGTTTCTTAACCCTTTAGACATTTCGCAGGAATTAAGGCAAACTAGAGGTGAAATTTACAAAGTTCATTATTTTTCTCCAGAAATTCAATTTGAATCCATTTTTTTTGTACCACAGAAGGTTTTACCAGAGAAATACAACTTAATATTTATTTCCCAGGTTCTGCAGTTTTAGGAAATATCCCACATGTAGCTCTAGTGTGATAAAGGACTGAAGCACCGGCCTCAGAAGCAAATTAGCACCTAGTGGATTTTGGGCCTCCTTTTTATTAGAATATATTTTAGGCACCATGTCAGCTTTGAAGAGGTCTTGTGGAACTAAAACAGTGGAAACTCCCCAAAAGTGACCCCATTTGGGAAACTACACCCCTCAAGGAATTTATTTAGGGGTGTAGCAAGCATTTTGACCCGCCAGTTTTTTTGCAAAAATTTTTGGAACTAAGCCATAAAAATTAAAATCTACATTTTTTACCACAACATTTGTAGAGCAATTTCTCCCGAGTAAAACAATACCCCACATGTGGTAATAAACGGTTGTTTGGACACACGGCAGGGCTGAGAAGGGAAAGAGCGCCATTTGGCTCTTGGAGCTCAAATTTAGCAGGAATGGTTTGCGGAGGCCATGTCTCATTTGCAAAGCCCCTGAGGGGACAAAACAGTGGAAACCCCCAACAAGTGACCCCATTTTGGAAACTACACCCCATGAGGAAATTATCTAGGGGTATAGTGAGCATTTTGACCCCACAGGTTTTTTGCAGACATTTTTGGAAGTAGGCTGTGTAAATGAAAATCGAATTTTTTTCAAATAAAATGTAGGCTTAGCTATTTTTTTTTCATTTCCACAAGGACTAAAGGAGAAAAAGCACCATAAAATTTGTAAAGAAATTTCTCCCGAGTAAAACAGTACCCCACATGTGGTAATAAATGGCTGTTTGGACACACGGCGAGGCTGAGAAGGGAAAGAGCGCCATTTGGCTTTTGGAACTCAAATTTAACAGGAATGGTTTGCGGAGGCCATGTCGCATTTGCAAAGCCCCTGAGGGGACAAAACAGTGGAAACCCCCAACAAGTGACCCCATTTTGGAAACTACACCCCATGAGGAAATTATCTAGGGGTACAGTGAGCAGTTTGACCCTACAGGCGTTTTACAGAACTTATTGGAAGTAGGCCGTAAAAATGAAAATCTACATTTTTTCAAAGAAAATGTAGGTTTAGCTAATTTTTTTTCATTTCCACAAGGACTTAAGGAGAAAAAGCATTTGTAAAGCAATTTCTCCCGAGTAAAACAATACCCCACATGTGGTCATAAACATCTGTTTGGACACACGGTAGGGCTCAGAATGGAAGGAGCACCATTTGGATTTTGGAATGGTTTCTGGGCGCCATGTCACATTTGCTGAGCCCCTGTAGTACTAGTAGTCATTTGTGTTGCACATGATTAGAAATTCCCATGTAGCCCCAACCTAAAGCATAAAGTTCCTTCATGGGCAAAGCTGCCAACAAAAATAGGTATTTCCCATGATGCAGTAAAGTGATTTGGAAGGATATGGGGGCTGTAGATGGGATCTGCTCCCAATCGTACACGCATTCTCATATGTCTCACTATAGAGACTCTCTTCATGTAAGGGGCAGACATTACAAGATATCTGCAACCCCGGCATTATTCCCCATGTAGAAGATCATTCCCACAAAAATCCTTCATGTGTCTACAACTGTCCATAAAAGAGAGTCATTCATTCCTAAATATGTCACCAATCTTTCCTGATTACGCCATTTTATGGGTGCAACACGTCGGGCCATGTGTAGCAGTATACATATATACTCTATGTGAATAATGCAGACAATACATTCATATTAAATAGTCACCTACCTCTTGTAACTTACCTGTTCACCACATAGGAGTAGGACTGATGACATCATATGAAGACACGTCATCTCTAAAAAGGGAAGAAAAAACAGTAAATAGATTGTAAATAAAAATAATAATTCTCAGTTAGACCCCGTTTACACAGAGTTTTTTTGTAGGCAGAAAAATCTGCCTCAAAATTCATTCAGGAATGGAAAATCTGCCTGCAAATTCTTGCCGCTATTTTCGTGGCCTTTTTCGCTGCATTTTTCGGGTAAAAAACGGCGGAAAGAAAGAGTATGCCGCTTTTTTGTAATACAAGCGGCTGAAAGCCGCCGCGGAAAAAAACGCCTCCGCCTCCCATTGAAATCAATGGGAGGTGGTTTGGGACTTTTTTTTACACTAAATCTGATACGGTTTCCGCATAAAAAAACTTTGTGTGAACTGGGCCTTACAGATGTGTTAACCCTTAACTTGCATCAAGTTATACAATGTATCATAATACCAATTCAATACAATCTCGTGCCATCTAGCAAAAAAAAGCAACATACACTTGTTTTTAACATGGGAGTCTATGGGCGACATATGGCATCCGTCGGAGTAAATACTTTCTTTTACATCTTCGTTTAACATCTCGCGCCATATATCTCGGGTTAGGCCCCATGCACATGACCGTATTTTCATCTATCCGTAAATACTGTCGGTAAATACGAATCCGTAGTCATCCGTATATATATGGAACGATATCCGCAAATACGGTCTGTAGTGCATCCCTATTTGATCCGTATATACGTATACGTAAAAAAAAAGGGAGGCTGCAAATGATGTCACTAACATGTTGCTTAGCAACGCTTCTGTAAATACGGATGGTTTATGCATACACATCCGTAGCCGTCCATATATACGGAAGCGCCCATAGGCTTCTATGGGAGAGTGGCAGGTTCTATCATTTTTTCAGCAAAAATACAGAAAGGTGTCCGTGGCCAATAGAAATGAATGGGTCCGTAATTACGGATGAAAAATACGGTCGTGTGCATGGGGCCGAAGACATAAGTTAAAGAGGTTCTGTCACAAGATTTTGCAATCCCTATCTGCTATTGCAGCAGATCGGCGCTGCAATGTAGATTACAGTAACGTTTTTATTTTTAAAAAACGAGCATTTTTGACCAAGTTATGACCACTTTTGTATTTATGCAAATGAGGCTTTCTAAAGTCCAACTGGGCGTGTTTACAGTAAAAGTACAACTGGGCGTGTATTATGTGTGTTACATCGGGGCGTGTTTACTACTTTTACTAGCTGGGCGTTCTGACGAGAAGTATCATCCACTTCTCTTCACAACGCCCAGCTTCTGGCAGCGCAGACACAGCGTGTTCTCGAGAGATCACGCTGTGACGTCACTCACTTCCTGCCCCAGGTCCTGCATCGTGTCGGCCACATCGGCACCAGAGGCTACAGTTGATTCTGCAGCAGCATCAGCGTTTGCAGGTAAGTAGCTACATCGACTTACCTGCAAACGCCGATGCTGCTGCAGAATCAACTGTAGCCTCTGGTGCCGATGTGTCCTCGCTCGTCCGACACGATGCAGGACCTGGGGCAGGAAGTGAGTGACGTCACAGCGTGATCTCTCGAGAACATGCTGTGTGTCTGTGAACTGCCAGAAGCTGGGTGGTAACGAAGAGAAGTGGATGATGCTGATTCGTCAGCATCATACACTCCCATTCCTAACGCCCAGCTAGTAAAAGAAGTAAAAACGCCCAGATGTAACACATAATACACGCCCAGTTGTACTTTTACTGTAAACACGCCCAGTTGTACTTTTGCAAGCCTCATTTGCATAAATACAAAAATGGTCATAACTTGGCCAAAAATGCTCGTTTTTTCAAAAATAAAAACGTTACTGTAATCTACATTGCAGCGCCGATCTGCTGCAATAGCAGATAGGGGTTGCAAAATCTGGTGACAGAGCCTCTTTAAGGAAGGACACTTCTGTATATCTGCCCAGAGAAAACCCAGACAACTGTTGTCACCCAAATTGTCCACACTCCTGAATGGCAAGACTGCTTAGTAATGTAACGCTACAGTATGGTGAGGTGACATATCACTTCATAACTAGACAGATTTACTATTTATATAGAGATATGATAAAATCAATGCTACGGGGGCTGAAGGGAGGCAGAAAAGAAGAACGTTTTGCTTCTGAGTTATTTCCTGTTAACCCTTTCCTGTCGCTGCACTGGCTATTTATGTAAAGGAAAGGGTATTTAAATATGGCGCCTGCTCAGAAGCAGAGTGGGCGCCATAGCCGCTGGGTCTCTGCTGTGTAACACCGGCTCACACGCGGCAAGATGGCGGGAGCCAGTGTGTTCCTCTAGCAGCTGGCCGCCTTGTGAACGCTCCCATCCCTGCTATAGGAAGATTGCTATTAGGACCTGCCTGTGGCAGGTCTCAATAACAAAGTACTGATTTCACCATAGACTGCAATACTGTGATATTGCAGTCTATGGCACAAGCGATCCAATGATCGCAGGTACAAATCCCTAGAGGGGCTAAAAAACAATAAAAATAATTCCCTAGATCACAATATAAAAATAAACATAAACACATTAGGTATCCCTGCGTTTGAAAATACCCAAACTATAATAATATAGAAATATTTATCCAATATGGTGAACGTCGTAGCGTGAAAAAAAAAAAATGTCTGAATCGCTATTTTTTTGCCACTACAACCGCCCACAAAATTTAATGAAGTGTTTGAAATGCCCGATATTCCCCAAAATGGTATCAATAAAAAACACATCTTTCCACGTACAAAAAGACGCCTTACACAGCCCTGTACACAGAAATATAAAAACGTTATTATGGGGGTCACAATATGGTGCAAATATTTTTTTCAAACTTTGTCGTTTTTTTAAAGGTAATAAAACATAACAAAAACTATATAAATTTGGTATCACCGCGATCGCACTGACCCTCAGAATAAAGGTAACACGTCACTTTCACTGTACAGTGAACACCGTAAAAACGAAATCCATAAGAAAATGCCGGCCTGCTGTTTTTTTCCAATTCCACTCCATTCTAAAAAAAAAAATCCAGCTTCCCAGTACATCACACATAATATTAACCCCTTCCCTCTTTAGCCACTTTTGTCCTTCCTGACAGAGCCTCATTTTTCAAATCTGACATGTTTCCCTTTATGTGGTAATAACTTCGGAATGCTTTAACCTATCCAAGCGATTCTGAAATTGTTTTCTCATGACACATTGGACTTTATGTTACTGGCAAAATTTACATTTTTCTAAATTTAAATGTATCTGCCTGCAGATAGTAATACTACACACAATTATTGCTAATTAACATCCCCCATATGTCTACTTTAGATTGGCCTCGTTTTTTGAACATCCTTTTATTTTTCTATGACATCACAAGGCTTAGAACTTTAGCAGCAATTTCTCACATTTTCAAGAAAATTTCAGTTCAGTTGTGAAGCGGCTTTGAGGTCCTTATATATTAGAAACCCCCAAAAAGTCACCCCATTTTAAAAACTTCACCCCTCAAAGTATTCAAAACAGCATTTAGAAAGTTTCTTAACCCTTTAGACGTTTCACAGGAATTAAACAAAAGTAGAGGTGAAATTTACAAACTAAATTTTTTGTTGTTGCAGAAATTAATTTTTAATCCATTTTTTTTGTAACACAAAGTTTAACCAGAGAAACGCAACTCAATATTTATTGCCCAGGTTCTGCAGTTTTAGGAAATATCTCACATGTGGTCCTAGTGTGCAAATGGACTGAAGCACCGGCCTCAGAAGCAAAGGAGCAACTAGAGGATTTTGGGGTCTCCTTTTTATTAGAATAAATTTTAGGCTTCACGTCAGTTTTGAAGGGCTCTTGTGGTACCAAAACAGTGGAAACCCCCCAAAAGTGACCCCATTTGGGAAACTACACCCCTCGAGGGAATTTATTTAGGGGTATAGTGAGAAATTTGACAAGACAGTTTTTTTGCAGAAATTTTTTGGAAGTAGGCTGTGAAAATGAAAATCTACATTCTTTCAAATAAAATGTAGGTTTAGCAAATTTTTTTTTATTTCCAAAAGGACTAAAGGAGAAAAAGCACCGCAACATTTGTAGAGCGATTTCTCCCGAGTAAAAGAATACTCCACATGTGGTCATAAACGTCTGTTTGGACACATAGCAGGGCTTAGAAGGGAAAGAGCGCTATTTGACTTTTGGAGCTCAAATTTAGCAGGAATGGTTTGCGGAGGCCATGTCGCATTTGCAAAGCCCCTGAGGGACCAAAACAGTGGAAACCCCCCACAAGTGGCCCCATTTTGGAAACTGCACCCCTTGAGGAAATTATATAGGGGTATAGTGAGCATTTTGACACTGCAGGTTTTTTGCAGAAATTATTGGAAGTAGGCCGTGAAAATGAAAATCTATATTATTTCAAAGAAAATGTAGGTTTAGCTAATTTTTTCTCATTTCCACAAGGATTAAAGGAGAAAAAGCATTTTTTTAAGCAATCTCTCTAGAGTAAAACAATACCCCACATGTGGCAATAAATTGCTGTTTGGACACACGGCAAGGCTTAGAAGGGAAAGAACTCCATTTGGCTTTTGGAGCTCAAATTTAGCAGGAATGGCCAGGACACCTTTTTAG
This sequence comes from Rhinoderma darwinii, assembly GCF_050947455.1. NCBI lineage: Eukaryota > Metazoa > Chordata > Amphibia > Anura > Rhinodermatidae > Rhinoderma > Rhinoderma darwinii. The sequence continues at coordinate 54,915 of NW_027464136.1, forward strand.
AGCCCTTGAGGGGACAAAACAATGAAAACGCCAAAAAAGTGACCCCATTTTGGAAACTACACCCCTTGAAGATCTACGTGTGTGGTGATCATTTTGACCCCCACAGGTGTTTCATAGAATTTATTAGAATTGGGCAGTGAAAATAAAAACAATCCTTTTTCATCAATAAGATGTAGCTTTAGGTCAACATTTTTAATTTTCTCAACAAATAAAGGAAAAAAAGAACCCCCCCCCCCCCCAATATTTGTAAAGCAATTTCTCCTGAGTACGGCAATACCCCATTTGTGGTCATAAACTGCTGTTTGGGCACATGGCAAGGAACAGAAGAGAAGGAGCGGCATTTCGCTTTTGGAGCCCAGATTTTGCTGGATTGGTTTCTTGACACCATGTCACTTTTGCAAAGCCCCTAAGGTACCAGTACAGTGGAAACTACCCAAAAGTGACTCCATTTGTGATACTACACCCCTTCAGGAATTAATCTAGGGGTGTAGTGAGCATTTTGACCCCACAGCTGTTTCATAGATTTTATTTGAATTGGGCAGTGAAAATAAAAATTACATTTTTTTTCCCAATAAGACGTAGCTTTAGCTCAAAAATTTTCATTTTCTCAAAAAATAAAGTAGAAAAAGAACCCAAAATGTGTTAAGCAATTTCTCCCGACTACGGCAATACCCCATATGTGGTTATAAACTCATTTTTGGGCACACAGCAGGGCTCAGAAGGGAAGGAGCGCAATTTAGCTTTCGGAGTACAGATTTTGCTGGATTGGTTTCTGGTCGTTATGTCGCATTTGCAAAACCCCTGTGGGACCAAAACAGTGGAAACCCCCCCAAAAGTGATCCCCATTTTGGAAACTACACCCCTCAATGCATTTACATAGTGGTGTAGTGAGCATGTTAACTCTGCAGCTGTTTTGCATAAATTAGTGTGCACTCGATATTGCAGAGTGAAAATGGGATATTTTCCATAGATATGCCAATATGTGGTGCCCAGCTTGTGCCACCATAACAAGACCGCGCTCTAATTATTATGCTGTGTTTCCCGGTTTTAGAATCACCCTACATGGGGCCCTAATCTTTTGCCTGGACATTTGACAGGGCTCATTGCGAGAGTACCATGCGAAATTGAGGCCTAATTTGGCGATTTACACAGAATTGGTTCACAATTGCAGAGGCTCAGATGGGAAATAATAAAATAAACCCCCCAGAAGTGACCCCATTTTAGAAACTACACCCCTCGAGGCATTTAGTAAGGGGTGTAGTGAGCATTTTCACCCCACAGGTTTTTTCCATAAATAAATGTGCTGCGTATGGTGCAAAGTAAAAATTTAATTTTTTCCCCAGAATTGCCAATTCAGTGGCAAGTATGTCGTGCCCAGCTTAGGACACTGTAGACACACACCCCAAAAATTGTTAAAAGGGTTCTCCCGGGTATGGCGGCACCATATATGTGGAAGTAAACTGCTGTTTGGGCACACTGTAGGGCTCAGATGGGTGGGAGCGCCATTTGGCTTTTGAAGCGTAGATTTTGCTTGGTAGTAGTTTTGTTTGAGTATTACTGGTGTTTCCATTTATAATGTGGGGGTACATGTAAGCTGGGCAGAGTACATCAGGGGCATAGTCAGGTGGCATAATAATGGGGTAAAAAACCAATAAAATGATCCATAGATGTGTGTTACGCAGTGAAGCAATCCTTTCTGCACAGGCCCGTGTCGCACTCATATATGGCGTCCTTTCTTATCCCCCTTAGGTCCACGCTCCGCACCTTTGCAGTTTGTGGAATTTTGCTGGGAAGTGTTGTCCTGGTATAATACGGGCACCCTCGCTTCTAGCAGATATGTTTGGGTCCCCCCTTCATGGTTCAATAATTTGAGGGCCCTGATAAATCGTATCTTGAAACAGATGAAATGTTCCCCTCTGATCTGCACAACTGCATGTTTTTATTTCCTGACTTATTGGAGCCATAACTAATTAGATTTTTTCATAGACATAGTGGTATGAGGGCTGTTTTTTTGAGGGACAAGCTGTAGTTATTATTGGTACCATTTTGGGGTACATGCGACTTTTTGATCACCTTTTATCCTATTTTTTGAGAGGCAAGGTGACCAAGAAACAGCAATTCTGCCATAGTTTTTTTAGGGTTTTTTTATACAGCGTTAACCATGCGTTATAAATTACCTGTTAACTTTATTCTGCGGGTCGGTACGATTCCGGCAATACCTAATTTATGGCACTTTTTTATGTTTTACAACTTTTTGCACAATAAAATTACTTTTGTAAAAAGAATGTATTTTTTCTGTCGCCAAGTTGTGAGAACCAAATATGTATGGCTTTATTTATTTTTTTCAATAATAAAGGACTTGATAAGGGAAAAAGGGCGATTGTGTTTTATTTTATTACTTTTTTTACACTTTACTTTAGTCCCGATAGGGGACTTGAAGGTCCAACTGTCAGATTTTTTTTTCTAATACATTGCACTACCTACGTAGTGCAATGTATTAGATCTGTCAGTCATTCACTGACAGCAAGCCGATTAGGCTTCGCCTCCGAGCGGGGCAAAATCGGCTTCCGTAATGGCAAACAGGAGGCCATTGTTAGGTCTCCTGGTGTCATAGTAGCAGTCGGCAGTTGTGCGATTGCAGGGCACAGCTGCCGATCTGCTAGCAACCACAAAGATCCAGCGATCGGATCTGATCGCTGCATCTGAGGGGTTAATGGCAGGGATCAGCGCTAGCTCCAGTTCCTGCCGTTACATGTGGATGTCAGCTGTAACATAAAGCTGATATCCACCGCTGATGGCGCCGGCTCATCTCCTGAGCCGGCGCCATCTTGCCGGCAGCTACGGAAGCCTTTCAGGCCACGCCTCCGGGCGGAGGCTGGAAGTTTTCCGTGCTAGGCACACCGGGAGGCCACTATTAGGCCTCCGGTTGCCATTGCAGCCACCGACACCCCAGCGATTTAATTGCTGGGGTGTCGATGAGATGCAAACACCTTTAATGTAGCCATCGCTTTTGACGGCTGCATTTAAGGGGTTAATGTCGGGGATCGAAGTTAACTTCGGTCCCGCCGTTACAGCAGGATGTCAGCTGTCAGATACAGCTGACATCCGGGGATGATGGCACCGACTCAGCTTCTGAGCCGGTGCCAAACATTTGGCGTAAGTATACGACATTTTGCGGGAAGCACTGGCTTTCCATGTCGTATATTTACGACAAATTCGGGAAGGGGTTAAATAGCACCATTAGAAAGTACAACTTGTCCCATAAAAATGAAACCCACACATGGCCGTGTCAACGAAAAAATAAAAAAGTTATTACTCTTGGAAGGCAGGGCGGAAAAAAAAAGCATAAAAACGAAAATCAGTCTGGTCCTCAAAGGGTTAAAGGGCTATTCCAGTTTCTGCGAATAAAAATTATTTTTTGTATAAAGGAAAGATATAACATTTTTCAATATACTTTCTGTATTATTTCCTTACGATTTTAAGATCTCTTCTTGCTGTCATTGAATAGTAATGTACATTTTTTTTACTTACATTGGATAAAAATCTGTCAGATGTCAGACCCCAAAATTAAATTCAGACCCCAGACCAGAACCCTAAATTAATTCAGAACCTGATATTAATACTGTCTCTAGACCAGACACCTGAATATATTCAGACCCCCGACTAGACTCCAAATTCAATTAAGACACCAGACCCAGAGCGGCCATTAGTAGTATCTGGGCCCTGTACTGACAAATGGTTAGGGCCCCTTTGGCTCCCAACCTCCATTGTTTACTTTTGGTGGAGACTTGGGTATTACATGATCCTGCTCCAGTATAATAATTGGGGGATCCCCACACACAGTGCTCCTTGATTTGTGGGTTTATATTGCAGTTCTGTGCTAGAAACAAGTGCTGAATTATCAGAGTCTCTGTATTATTGGATGCCGGATTAAAGGAATTACACTCTATGTTTATATTAACACACAACCTGTAGACATATGAACATTATATACACAACATATATACAGCGTGGCTGCGGGGGAGGGGGGGCTGCTCTGTGTAATGACGGCCATGTGGTGTAATAGAGTATATGGACAGGGGGTGTATAAAGCAGATAGACCCTATAAGTGAGCAGGTGAGAGGGGTAAAGACAAGGAGAATTGTGGGTAAACCAGTGGGCGGACAGGTGTGAAGCTCCACCCCCGCTCTCACCTGTCTTACAGGAAACCTCCGGCCACAGATGAAGACTTCCCAGCGCTCCTGAATCCTCCGCTGCGGTATCTGGGTGACGTCTTTCTGTTCAGGGCTCGGCCGTTTGCTGTACTGACGTCTCCTGCCTCCTAATGCAGAAGCAGGAGGGTCTGTCACACGGGAGGACTTGATGGAGGGGCTGCTCGGTCCTCTGGTCTGGACGCTGCTGCCGTCCCCTCGTCCTCATTTCCATGGAGTGATTGTCACCCCCAGAATCATGGAACTGCTGAATAGTGACGTCACTGGGAGGTCCTGAAGCTCCGGCGTCTGCAGAAATGGAGGGATCGCAGGTCCTTGTGCAGCTTCACTCAGATCCAGATAAGATAAAACCGCTCTCCTGCAGGAGTGTCCCCATAATCCAGCGCTTTTATTATCTCCCCTGTGGACATGTCCTGGCGTCTTCTTGTTATAGTCACCGGACGTCTGATTTACCCTCTAACACTGAGATGTCGGCTTCTGATCAGAGTTATGGCGCTCTACCTGCCTCCGATATGTCACCTGAATGGCGCCGTTCTGGAGATCCCCCGCTGTCCTCTACTAGGCCGCAGCTGAAGCCGGTAATAACCATGACAACAGAGCAGCGTTGCCATGAGCCACCCAGGAGCTCGTATAGGAAATATTACAACTGCCATTACCAGTGAGCGGAGATATTGGAAGAGATTTATTATTAGTGTCATGAGGAACATTGTACATAATAAATGACTTGTGACGTTTCTCTTCTTTACGACACCTCATGACTGACATTTATATGCACCCCAAAAAATTGGACAGCTGCGTGTATGGTAAAATAAAAAAAAGCCCATAGTCCCCTGGAAATTCCCCGCTGCTCCAGCGCCGATGACCCTGTGGTCTCCCGCCAGTCTCTGTTTTATTTCCTCAAAACCTGGACAACCCCTTCATTTGTGAGAATTGAGAACCTCCAAGAAGAAAGGCCGAAATAAAGCGCTTAAAGAGGCTCTGTCACCACGTTATGAGTGGCCTATATTGTACGTGATGTGATCGGCGCTGTAATGTGGATCACAGCAGTGTTTTTTATTTAGAAAAACGATCATTTTTGGCGGAGTTATGACCTATATTAGCTTTATGCTAATGAGTCTCTCAATGGACAACTGGGCGTTTTTTACTATATGACCAAGTGGGCGATCACATCATGTACAAGATAGACCACTTATAATGTGGTGACAGCGCCTCCTTAAGGTTTGTCTCATGAAGAACAGCCTCTTCTGCAATCAGGGTATGATCACATGGAGTGTTTTCAGGCGTATTTTGGGGCGTTTACGCATCGAAAAATGCCTGAAAAAAATGGAAGAACGCCTGCAAACATCTGCCCATTGATTTCAATGGGAAATACGGCGTTCTGTTCCAACGGGGCGTTTTTTTACGCCTCGTTTTCCAAAATAAGGGTATTCCTTTAACATGGAATATGCTGCGATCACTTTTTGAGCCATACCTGCCCACAGGTTGTGTGTGTTATTGCAGCCCTGCCTCTTTTACTACAATGAAGCTGAGCTGCAATACCAGGCACGACCCATGGACAAGTGTGGCGCTGTTTTTGGAAGAAAGCAGCCATGTTTTTCTAATCCTGGACAACTTCTTTAACCCTTCCCTGTCAAGATGGGAATCTCATACGTCCCGGCAGGAAGGCACCTTGGTAGACAAGGACGAATAAATCAGGAACCAACATGAAGTTTAACCCCTTCCCGACATTTGACGTATCCATACGCCAAAGTCGGGAAGGGGAAGTATGGAACAGGCTCACGGAGTGAACCCGCTCCATACGATGCCGGTGTATATGTATATGACACTCGTGCACGATCCCGCTTGTTTAACTCGTTAAATGCCGCGGTCAATAGCGACCACAGCATTTAAATCGTTAGAAAGAGGGGGCGACCCCCTCTAACAGCTCATCACGCCCCCCCGCAATGCAATCGTGGAAAGCGGCAGTTATGGGAGCACTCGTTGGCACTTTTATGGGAGCACTGGATGGCAGTGTTATGGGAGCACTGTGGTTGGCACTGTTATGGGAACACTGTACTTGGCACTGCTGTGGGAGCACTGTGGTTGGCACTGGTATGGAGACACTGTGGCTGTCATTTATTATGAGGGCAATGTGGTATTTCGTTGCACTGTGAATGTCCTTAACCCCTTCCCGCTCCTGGACGTACTATTAGGTCATGGTAGCTGTATCGTTCGCGCTCCATGACCTAATGGTACGTCTCGGGAGTAACGGCCATTTCGGCCGTCCTCCCGACACATACAAGAGCTGTGACAGCTGCTGTGTCGTACAGCAGCTGCCGCAGCTCCTACAGCGGCAACCGATCGCTGTGTCCCCGCTGATTAACCCCTTAAAAGCCGCGTTCAATAGGGATCGCGGCTTTTTAGGGGTTAAGCTACAATCGCCGGCCTGCTACACGATAGCGGCCGGCGATTGTAACTATGGCAACCGGACACCAAACAATGGCGTCCGGCTATGCCATCTACAAAGTCAGGACCCACTATGCTTGCTGTCAGTGAGTAGATGACAGCTCTAATACACTGCACTACGCATGTAGTGCAGTGTATTAGAATAGCGATCAGGACCTCCTGCCCTCATGTCCCCTAGTGGGACAAAGTAATAAAGTTAAAAAAAAGTACAAAAAAGATGTGTAAAAATAAGAAAATAATAATAAACCGTACCAGAATCACAATTGTTTGGTCACTTCACCTCCCAAAAAATGGAATAAAAAGAGATCAAAAAGTCGCATGTACCGAAAAATGGTCCTCGCACGGCTTTATTGATGGAAAAATATAAAAGTTCTGGCTCTTAGAATAAGGTAACACAAAAAGTGAATGATTGTTTACAAAACGTATTTTATTGTGCAAACGCCATAAGACATAAAAAAAACTATAAACATCTGGCATCGCCGTAATCGTATTGCCCCGCAGAATAAAGTGAATATGTCATTTATAGCGCACGGTCAACGATGTAAAAAAAATAGAATAAAAAAACAATAGTAGAATTGCTGTTTTTTAGTCACCGCGCCACCTAAAAATAGAATAAAAACTGATCAAAAAGTCGCATGCACCCCAAGAAAACTACAATGGATTCCTCAAGGGGTCTAGTATCCAAAATGGGGTCATTTTTGGGGGATTCCGCTGTTTTGGCACCACAAGACCTCTTCAAACCGGACATGGTGCCTAATAAAAAAGAGGCCTCAAAATCCACTATTTTATTGCTTCGGAGGCCGGTGCTTCAGTCCATTACCACCCGAGAGCCACATGTGGGATATTTCTCAAAACTGCAGAATCTGTGCAATAAATATTGAGGTTTCTCTGGTAAAACCTTTTGTGTTATAGAAAAAAAAGGTATAAAAATGATTTTCTGACAAAAATAAATATGTCAATTTCACCTCTACTTTGCTCTAAATTCCTGTGAAACACCTAAAGGGTTCATAAACTTTCTAAATGCTGCTGTGAATACTTTGAGGGGTCTAGTTTCTAAAATGGGGTGTCTAATATATAGGCCCCTCAAAGCAACATCAGAACTGAACTGGAACCTAAAAAAAAAAAATCCTAATGAGCATTGGCTACTCCAAGATGACCCCAGTTTTGACCGTTTGTATAAACGGAGACCCCTATTAGACCGTTTCAGTGCCCGGTTTTCCCAGCATTCACCCCCGAGAAGTGTATTTCTATTGATGAGTCGTTGGTACATTTTAAAGGGAGGCTTCAATTCCTCGAGTACCTGCCGGGTAAGAGGGCAAGGTATGGCGTGAAGATGTGTAAGCTGTGTGAGTGCATCAGGGTATACCTACAGATTTAGGATACATGAAGGGAAGGGCACCAGTATTCAGCCCCCAGAATGCCCCCCCCCCCCTTACTGGGAGTTATGCAAAAATTGTGTGGGATTTGGTGCACCCACTGCTGGACCAGGGTTACCACCTCTACCTGGATAATTTTTATACCAGCGTCCCACTCTTCAAGTGCCTCGCTTCCAGAAGTCCGGCGGCATGCGGCACTGCTAGAACAAATCTGAGAGGCCTCCCTAAGACTCTGCAGGGCAAACACTCAGAAGGGGTGAGAGCAGGGCACAATCTAGCAGCAACAGATTGTGTGTCAAGTACAAGACCAGGGAGATGCCACACCAGTATCCATGTACCTGTACGAGGTACCAGTACAGAGACCCCCAAACCAGACTGCATCCTGGACTACAATAGGTACATGGGAGGGGTGGACTTGTCAGATCAAGTCCTGAAGCCCTACAGCGCCATGCGGTGTGGTATGAGAAGCTGGCCGTGCACATCATACAGATGGCATTGTACAATGCGTACGTGCTACATCCATGTACAGGCCAGACGGGAACTTTCCTGGAATTTCAAGAGGTGGTTATCAAGAAACTAATTTTTAGGGACCAAGAAGGGGGGACACCCAGTACTTCTGGAAGCAAGGCCACACGCATCGTACCAGGGCAACACTTTCCAGGAGAAGTTCCCCAAACTGGCAAGAAAGGAAAAAGTCAAAAGAGGTACAAAGTCTGCTATAAGAGGGGGATAAGGGATGACACAATATATCAATGTGACGTGTCCCGAAAAACTAAGGCTCCGTATGAAAGAGTGCTTCAAAATGTATCATACATCACTTGATTTTTAATCTACCCCAGTTTTACTTACCCTGATGCACTCCGCACAGATTATCCCCCTTATCTTTCCCTTCTGAGCCCTGCCGTGTGCCCAGGCAGCTGATAACAGCCACATTGAGGGTATTGCCATATCCGTGAGAACCCACATTACAGTTTATGGGGTGTATGTCCCGGTAAAAATGCTCACTACACCTCTAGATGAATGCCTTAAGGGGTGTAGTTTTTAAAATTGGGTCACTTCTCAGAGGTTTCAACTGTACTGGTACCTCAGGGGCTTCTGCATACATGACTTTGCACCAGAAAATCCCCAGTAGGCTTTCCTTCTGAGCCCTCCCATGAGCCCAAATGTCAGTTTATCACCACAAATTGGGCATTGCCGCACTCAGGACAAATTGGGCAACAAAATTGGGTATTTTATTTCTTGTGAAAATAATATATTTTGAGCTAAAAAAAACATATTATTGGAAAAAAATATATTTTTTTAAATTCCCAGCCCAATTCAAATAAGTTCTGTGAAGAAACTATGGGGGTCTAAATGGTCACATAACCCATCATTTAATTCCTTGAGGGGTGTAGTTTCCAAAATGGGGTCACTTCTGGTGGGTTTCCATTGCTTTGATACCTCTGGGGCTCTGCAAATGCGACATGGCACCCAAAAACCAAACCAGCAAAATCTGGACTCCAAAGAACACACAGCGCTCCTTCCCTTCTGAGGCCTCCCATGGGCTCAAACGGCAGTTTATCTCCACAAATGGGGTATTGCTGCACTTAGTAGAAATTGGGCAACAAAATGGTGTATTTTGTTCCCTGTGAAAATAAGAAATTATGATAAAAAATTACATGTTATTGGAAAAAATTTAATTTTTTTTATTTCACAGCCCAATTCAAATAGGTGCTGCGAAAAAACTGTGCAGTCTAAATGGTAAAAACAACCATAAATGAATTCCTTGAGAGGTGTAGTTTCCAAAATGGGGTCACTTCTGGTGGTTTTCCATTGCTATGATACCTCTGGGGCCAGGGCCGATTCTAGCTTTTCTGCTGCCTGAGGCGAAAATGGAAATGGCGCCCCCCCCCCCCTCCACACAAAAAAAAAAAAAAATTGTAAGTAAGAAACAACTTGTAAAACGAAACAAAAAAATTAAAGCTGTGTGAACAAAAAAATACATTAGGGCCTGTTCACATCACCGTTCGCTTCTGTTCCGAGGTTCTGTCGGGTGAACCCCGCAACGGAAAGTGAAAGTGACAGCACAGCTTCCGTTTCAGTCACCATTGATCTCAATGTTGATGGAAACATCGCTAATGGCTTCCGTTCGTCACCATTCCGGCTGGTTTCCGGTTTTCCGACGGAATCAATAGCGGAGTCGACTACGGAACGGAACGGAATCGAACGGTGATGTGAACAGGCCCTTATTGAACATCATTGTTATAAACTGCAAGGTCTCATAATGCTACAGGCAATTGTGTAGTAAATATCCCTATATTGCCCCAGCTATAAATACTAGTAAAATGACCAGGGCAACGTGTATCCAAAATTCAAACACAAAAATGAAAGAACAAAGTCAGTGTTCAAACTTGTGTCAGGGCTCCTTTAATGGCTCTTTACAGTCAGTATAGTAACACATGCGGCACTTTACAGTCAGTATAGTAACACATGCGGCACTTTACAGTCAGTATAGTAACACATGCGGCACTTTACAGTCAGTATAGTAACACATGCGGCACTTTACAGTCAGTATAGTAACACATGCGGCACTTTACAGTCAGTATAGTAACGCACGCTGCACTTTACAGTCAGTATAGTAACACATGCTGCACTTTACAGTCAGTATAGTAACACATGCGGCACTTTACAGTCAGTATAGTAATACATGCAGCACTTTACAGTCAGTATAGTAACACATGCTGCTCTTTACAGTCAGTATAGTAACACATGCGGCACTTTACAGTCAGTATAGTAACACATGCGGCACTTTACAGTCAGTATAGTAACACATGCGGCACTTTACAATCAGTATAGTAACACATGCGGCACTTTACAGTCAGTATAGTAATACATGCGGCACTTTACAGTCAGTATAGTAACACATGCGGCACTTTACAGTCAGTATAGTAACACATGCGGCACTTTACAGTCAGTATAGTAACGCACGCTGCACTTTACAGTCAGTATAGTAACACACGCGGCACTTTACAGTCAGTATAGTAACACATGCGGCACTTTACAGTCAGTATAGCAACACATGCGGCACTTTACAATCAGTATAGTAACACATGCTGCTCTTTACAGTCAGTATAGTAACACATGCGGCACTTTACAGTCAGTATAGTAACACATGCGGCACTTTACAGTCAGTATAGTAACACATGCGGCACTTTACAGTCAGTATAGTAATACATGCGGCACTTTACAGTCAGTATAGTAACACATGCGGCACTTTACAGTCAGTATAGTAACACACGCGGCACTTTACAGTCAGTATAGTAACGCACGCTGCACTTTACAGTCAGAATAGTAACACATGCGGCACTTTACAGTCAGTATAGTAACACATGCAGCACTTTACAGTCAGTATAGTAACACATGCTGCACTTTACAGTCAGTATAGTAACACATGCGGCACTTTACAGTCAGTATAGTAACGCACGCTGCACTTTACAGTCAGTATAGTAACGCATGCGGCACTTTACAGTCAGTATAGTAACACATGCGGCACTTTACAGTCAGTATAGTAACACATGCGGCACTTTACAGTCAGTATAGTAACACATGCAGCACTTTACAGTCAGTATAGTAACACATGCGGCACTTTACAGTCAGTATAGTAACACATGCGGCACTTTACAGTCAGTATAGTAACACATGCGGCACTTTACAGTCAGTATAGTAACACATGCGGCACTTTACAGTCAGTATAGTAACACATGCGGCACTTTACAGTCAGTATAGTAACACATGCGGCACTTTACAGTCAGTATAGTAACACATGCGCCACTTTACAGTCAGTATAGTAACACATGCGGCACTTTACAGTCAGTATAGTAACACATGCGGCACTTTACAGTCAGTATAGTAACACATGCTGCACTTTACAGTCAGTATAGTAACACATGCGGCACTTTACAGTCAGTATAGTAACGCACGCTGCACTTTACAGTCAGTATAGTAACACACGCGGCACTTTACAGTCAGTATAGTAACGCACGCTGCACTTTACAGTCAGTATAGTAACACATGCTGCACTTTACAGTCAGTATAGTAACACATGCGGCACTTTACAGTCAGTATAGTAACACATGCGGCACTTTACAGTCAGTATAGTAACACATGCGACACTTTACAGTCAGTATAGTAACACATGCGGCACTTTACAGTCAGTATAGTAACACATGCTGCACTTTACAGTCAGTATAGTAACGCATGCTGCACTTTACAGTCAGTATAGTAACACATGCGGCACTTTACAGTCAGTATAGTAACACATGCGGCACTTTACAGTCAGTATAGTAACACATGCGGCACTTTACAGTCAGTATAGTAACACATGCAGCACTTTACAGTCAGTATAGTAATGCACGCTGCACTTTACAGTCAGTATAGTAACACATGCGGCACTTTACAGTCAGTATAGTAACGCACGCTGCACTTTACAGTCAGTATAGTAACACACGCGGCACTTTACAGTCAGTATAGTAACACATGCGGCACTTTACAGTCAGTATAGTAACACATGCGGCACTTTACAGTCAGTATAGTAACACATGCGGCACTTTACAATCAGTATAGTAACACATGCTGCTCTTTACAGTCAGTATAGTAACACATGCTGCACTTTACAGTCAGTATAGTAACACATGCGGCACTTTACAGTCAGTATAGTAACACATGCGGCACTTTACAGTCAGTATAGTAACACATGCGGCACTTTACAGTCAGTATAGTAATACATGCGGCACTTTACAGTCAGTATAGTAACACATGCGGCACTTTACAGTCAGTATAGTAACACATGCGGCACTTTACAGTCAGTATAGTAACGCACGCTGCACTTTACAGTCAGAATAGTAACACATGCGGCACTTTACAGTCAGTATAGTAACACATGCAGCACTTTACAGTCAGTATAGTAACACATGCTGCACTTTACAGTCAGTATAGTAACACATGCGGCACTTTACAGTCAGTATAGTAACGCACGCTGCACTTTACAGTCAGTATAGTAACGCATGTGGCACTTTACAGTCAGTATAGTAACACATGCGGCACTTTACAGTCAGTATAGTAACACATGCGGCACTTTACAGTTAGTATAGTAACACATGCGGCACTTTACAGTCAGTATATTAACACATGTGGCACTTTACAGTCAGTATAGTAACACATGCGGCACTTTACAGTCAGTATAGTAACACATGCAGCACTTTACAGTCAGTATAGTAACGCATGCGGCACTTTACAGTCAGTATAGTAACGCATGCTGCACTTTACAGTCAGTATAGTAACACATGCGGCACTTTACAGTCAGTATAGTAACACATGCGGCACTTTACAGTCAGTATAGTAACACATGCAGCACTTTACAGTCAGTATAGTAACACATGCGGCACTTTACAGTCAGTATAGTAACACATACGGCACTTTACAGTCAGTATAGTAACACATGCGGCACTTTACAGTCAGTATAGTAACACAAGCAGCACTTTACAGTCAGTATAGTAACACATGCGGCACTTTACAGTCAGTATAGTAACACATGCGGCACTTTACAGTCAGTATAGTAACACATGCGGCACTTTACAGTCAGTATAGTAACACATGCGGCACTTTACAGTCAGTATAGTAACACATGCTGCACTTTACAGTCAGTATAGTAACACATGCGGCACTTTACAGTCAGTATAGTAACACACGCTGCACTTTACAGTCAGTATAGTAACACACGCGGCACTTTACAGTCAGTATAGTAACGCACGCTGCACTTTACAGTCAGTATAGTAACACATGCGGCACTTTACAGTCAGTATAGTAACACATGCGGCACTTTACAGTCAGTATAGTAACACATGCGGCACTTTACAGTCAGTATAGTAACACATGCGGCACTTTACAGTCAGTATAGTAACACATGCGGCACTTTACAGTCAGTATAGTAACACATGCAGCACTTTACAGTCAGTATAGTAACGCACGCTGCACTTTACAGTCAGTATAGTAACACATGCGGCACTTTACAGTCAGTATAGTAACGCACGCTGCACTTTACAGTCAGTATAGTAACACATGCTGCACTTTACAGTCAGTATAGTAACACATGCGGCACTTTACAGTCAGTATAGTAACACATGCTGCACTTTACAGTCAGTATAGGAACACATGCGGCACTTTACAGTCAGTATAGTAACACATGCGGCACTTTACAGTCAGTATAGTAACACATGCGGCACTTTACAGTCAGTATAGGAACACATGCGGCACCTTACAGTCAGTATAGGAACACATGCGGCACTTTACAGTCAGTATAGTAACACATGCGGCACTTTACAGTCAGTATAGTAACACATGCGGCACTTTACAGTCAGTATAGTAACACATGCGGCACTTTACAGTCAGTATAGTAACACATGCGGCACTTTACAGTCAGTATAGTAACGCATGCTGCACTTTACAGTCAGTATAGTAACACATGCAGCACTTTACAGTCAGTATAGGAACACATGCGGCACCTTACAGTCAGTATAGGGATTCATGCGGCACTTTACAGTCAGTATAGTAACACATGCGGCACTTTACAGTCAGTATAGTAACGCATGCTGCACTTGCTTTCTGTCCACGTCTATTGGATCTGTACTACCAATCCGTAATATTTGTAAACCGAAACTGCACAGACCAGACTAGGAATGAATGTGATCATCGAGCCAGTAATATAATCTGAAAACTATTCACTGCATGTTCAGGTCTTAAAGAATTGAGATGATTCAGGAAAAAGGACCACCGGCGCTGCTATATAGGATGTCGAGGCAATGAAATAAATAAATAATATTTATTTGTAAAGACAGGGCTACGCGTTTAGACGCCGGACCGGTGTCTTCATCAGGCCAGCTTGATTTATTTATTTCATTGCCTCGACATCCTATATAGCAGCGCCGGTGGTCCTTTTTCCTGAATCATCTCAATTATTTACCTTGACAGCAAAACTTTTTGCATGTGTACGGACCTGGCTGCAGCTTCATGCTTTTGTGATACCTACTGGTATCCATTCTCTAAGGTGAGCAATTTTCTTGTTGGTCATATTGCTCAATATATATGCTTTATTGCACTATGTGGCGCCGTATCTCCTTTTTATTTTTCTAATCCAGGTCTTAAAGAGGCTCTGTCACCAGATTTTGCAACCCCTATCTCCTATTGCAGCAGATCGGCGCTGCAATGTAGATAAGAGTAACGTGTTTTTTTTTTTTAAAAACGAGCATTTTTGTCCAAGTTATGACCATTTTTATATTTATGCAAATGAGGCTTTCTAAAGTACCACTGGGCGTGTTTAAAGTTATGTACAAGTGGGCGTGTATTGTGTTCGTTACATCTGGGCGTTTTTACTTCTTTTACTAGCTGGGCGTTGTGTATAGAAGTGAATGATGCTGACGAATCAGCATCATCCACTTCTCTTCGTTACCACCCAGCTTCTGGCAGTTCACAGACACACAGCGTGTCCTCGCGAGATCACGCTGTGACGTCACTCACTTCCTGCCCGAGGTCCTGCATCGTGTCGGACGAGCGAGGACACATCGGCACCAGAGGCTACAGTTGATTCTGCAGCAGCATCGGCGTTTGCAGGTAAGTCGATGTAGCTACTTACGTGCAAACGCTGATGCTGCTGCAGAATCAACTGTAGCCTCTGGTGCCGATGTGGCCGACACGATGCAGGACCTGGGGCAGGAAGTGAGTGACGTCACAGCGTGATCTCGCGAGGACACGCTGTGTGTCTGTGAACTGCCAGAAGCTGGGTGGTAACGAAGAGAAGTGGATGATGCTGATTCGTCAGCATCATTCACTTCTATACACAACGCCCAGCTAGTAAAATAAGTAAAAACGCCCCGATGTACGCACACAATACACGCCCAGTTGTACTTTAGAAAGCCTCATTTGCATAAATATACAAATGGTCATAACTTGGCCAAAAATGCTCGTTTTTAAAAAAAAAAAATTTTTTTACTCGTATCTACATTGCAGCGCCGATCTGCTGCAATAGCAGATAGGGGTTGCAAAATCTGGTGACAGCGCCTCTTTAAAGGGGTTGTTCCAAGATTAAATGTTATCCCCTCTCTACAGGACAGGACATAACATGCTGATCAGTGGGGCTCCCTCGTACCCCTGAGTTAATGACGATGGAGGTCAAGCATACACCCTGCCGCTCCAGTTACTCAGGGGTACAAGGGACCACCGTTCCAGTTATCAGTGGGGGTCCCAGTGGTCAGACCCCCACCGATCAGCATGTTATGTCCTGTCCTGTAGACAGGGGATAACATTTAATCTTGGAACAACCCCTTTAACTGCAAGGGGCAAAAATTTATATTTAGAAAAAAAGGCATATGGAACAGAAGCAAAGCAAAAAATAAACTGCGCACAACCTATAAATAAATATGTACCAGCAGTGTATATACCGCACAGATCAATATATAGCAGCAGTGTATATACCGCACAGATCCATATATAGCAGCAGTGTATATACCGCACAGATCCATATATAGCAGCAGTGAATATACCGCTCTGATCCATATATAGCAGCAGTGTATATACCGCACAGATCCATATATAGCAGCAGTGAATATACCGCACAGATCCATATATAGCAGCAGTGAATATACCGCACAGATCCATATATAGCAGCAGTGTATATGCCGCACAGATCCATATATAGCAGCAGTGAATATACCGCACAGATCCATATATAGCAGCAGTGAATATACCGCACATATAAATATATACCAGCAGTGTATATACCGCACAGATCCATATATAGCAGCAGTGAATATACCGCACATATAAATATATACCAGCAGTGTATATACCGCACAGATCCATATATAGCAGCAGTGAATATACCGCACAGATCCATATATAGCAGCAGTGTATATACCATCTGATCCATATATAGCAGCAGTGAATATACCGCACATATAAATATATACCAGTAGTGAATGTTATCAGCCACAGTCCGCCCTTCTTCTCCTCCTCTCATCCAATAACATGTGGAGGCTGAGGAGAGGTGCAGAGTTGCCATACTCACTCGTTAGACGCGCTCTCTGTATCGTGGTCCGCAGGGGCGTGCGCTTCTCCGCTGCAAGCTCTGTTGTGAACTTGTGATATTCTGCACACAGGGGCGGATATAGGATTGAAATCTAGGGCAGGGGTGGAAAAAACACAACCTGTCAACGGAAAAATCATCTGTCAGAAGTAAAAATGTTTCCCCGATGAGTACAAGAAAGCCCCACCTGGGAATTAGACTTTCTTGTACTCCACAATGGGGAAACATTTTTTCCCTCTGGCGGCTAAGGGTATGTTCACACGGCGGGGGTCCGTAACGGCTGAAATTACGGGGATGTTTCAGCCTGAAAACATCCCCGTAATTTCAGCCGTACCGGCATGTGCAGGCGCTTGAACGCCGCGTCAATTACGGCCGTAATTAGCGCTGCTATTCATTGGAGTCAATGAATAGCGGCTCCAATTACGGCCAAAGAAGTGACAGGTCACTTCTTTGACGCGGGCGTCTAGTTACGCGCCGTCATTTGACAGCGGCGCGTAAATATACGCCTCGTGTGAACAGACAAACGTCTGCCCATTGCTTTCAATGGGCAGATGTTTGTCAGCGCTATTGAGGCGCTATTTTCGGGCGTAATTCGGGGCAAAAACGCCCGATTTACGTCCGTAAATAGGCCGTGTGAACATACCCTAACTTTTCAGTTGACAGGAAGCAGAGTTACATGAAGGGAAATTATTTTTCCTTGACCTCTAGTTTCTATTGTGGCGCAGGGGAGTATAAAAAAGTATAGGTTTTATATTTGTAATACTGCTAACTTTTATTTTTTTGCTATGTTCGGCTGGACCATTTAGACTAAGGGTATGTGCACACGTAGTGACCAAAAACGTCTGAAAATACGAGCTGTTTTCAAGGGAAAACAGCCCCTGATTTTCAGACGTTTTTTGAGCAACTCGCGTTTTTCGCGGCGTTTTTTACGTCCGTTTTTGGAGCTGTTTTCATTGGAGTCTATGAGAAAACGGCTCCAAAAACGTCCAAAGAAGTGTCCTGCACCTCTTTTGACGAGGCAGTCATTTTAAGCATCGTCGTTTGACAGCTTTCAAACGACGACGCGTAAATGATAGGTCGTCGGCACAGTACGTCGGCAAACCCATTCAAATGAATGGGCAGATGTTTGCCGACGTATTGTAGCCCTATTTTCAGACGTAAAACGAGGCATAATACGCCTCGTTTACACCTGAAAATAGGTCGTGTGAACCCAGCCTTAGTCATGGATTAGTTGGACTACTTCGATAATGTATGTTTTTTTTTTTTTTATAAAATGGTGAAAGAGGGTTGTGAGGGGGAGTTTTTATTTCAATAAAAAAAAAAATCCTATGTCTGTTTTTTTTTAAATTATACTAGCGGCCGGCCTTAGGTTGGATGGCGCACTGTGCGGGGGACTCTATTGCTGCCCTCTACAAATACAGGCAAATATACACATATATATATATATACACACACACACACACACACACACACATATACAGACAGACAGACAGACAGACAGAGAGACACAAGGCATGTATACACATACCAACACATTTATACACACATAGACGAACCCAAGGCATGTATACATATACAGACACATATATACACACATAGACATATATACAGACAGACAGACAGACACAAGGCATGTACACACATACCAACACATATATACACACATAGACAGACACAAGGCATGTATACATATACAGACACATATACACACACACACACACACACACACACACACACACACACACACACACACACATACAGACAGACAGACACAAGGCATGTATACATATACAGACACATATACACACACATAGACGGACCCAAGGCATGTATACATATACAGACACATATATACACACACACACACACACACACACACACACACACATACAGACACAAGGCATGTATACATATACCGACACATATATACACACACACACACACACACACACACATACAGACAGACAGACACAAGGCATGTATATCAGGAACAAGGGGGTTGGATCCAGCGCTGTGATGCAATGTCTGTTAAAACGGGAATCTGTTCCCAAGTTTTATTTAGTCTTGATTAAAATCGTAGCATGTGAGCTACGCATAGCAGTTGAAGTGACAAGTGGGTATCGTCCAAATGCAGAGGGAAAAAAGAAAGATAGGCGGTAGCCTACGCGTTTCAGACCTTCTCTAGGTCCTTAGTCATGGCTTATGGTAAGTCTGACTGTGCAGTCTTCATCTTTTATAACCAGTTTGTCTTGTGTGTAATTAGTTAATTGCGGTTCAGAGCCGAAAGGACAGGGAGGAGCCCCGTGGAACGCAAATCTTCCATTTACTATCCTGGGAGAGATGTCCAATTTCCATTAGTGGATAAGGTATTACTTTCTTTACGTTATAGTCCTATATCAGAAAAAACGGTCTGTGTATTTAGTAATATCTGATGTTTCCTTTTTGCAAATTCCAAGAAAAAGATAGAGAAGTTCGGAAGATTTCATTAGATCGCTGTTCATCTTAGGTAACTATATTTAATTTACGCAATATTTGTTTGAGATATTTGATTATTATAGTAGAAATATCCCATTGTAATAACCTCAGAGACGTAAATACGTCTGAAAACTGGCTTAAAAAGTGAAGAAACGCCTATTATTGACTTAGATGAAAAAACAATGGATTGTGTGTAGATGTAGAAAAGACGTACATTTAAAATGACAGAAAAAACACTGGTGTTAGACTTCTTGATATACATTAGTTAGTAATATTTCTATTTTCGGGTTTTCTTTATGGTTTATTTACTTTTTATTAACTGTTTGGTATTTTTTTTTCCCTTTGCGTTTTTTGTATAGATTTTTGTGTGTGAATTAACGGGAATATCTTGAAATAACTACTAAAGCTAAAAATCTGGAAATATTCAGAACTTTTGAAGTTTCCAATGAAACTGAGAAACCTCTTGTTAATTATATATATGTCCAGATGTATTTATTAACAGCTCTGTTTTAGAAAAATATGTTTAATTTCAAAACGGACAAATAGAGGTTTTGTTGGATACTGTAAAGGTAATCTCTTAAATGGTTCCCAGTCCATATTGTTTCTTTGGCATTTATAATTCATAACTTTTATTAATTAATATGATATATTTTTTGAATATATCATAAAAAGATTTTTTATTTATTTATTTATTTGTTTTTTATTTTTTATTTTTTAGTGTATTTATTTAATACCATGGTAATTTTTATATATTGTATAGGACTATTATAAATATGTTCTTATTTATTAATTGCTACTGATCTAAATCAGATCCATCTCATTGAATCAAATTTTTGATCCTGTCACTATATCCCTAGAATCTATTTGACAACATTTAATTAACATAAATGTTGACTAAAATGTTTTTTTTTTTTTGGAACTGGATTGCATATTACAAATAAAATCGAGATGTCACCGTTTTGCATTTAGTAGTGGAACATAAGGTCTTTTCTCAAATTTAAGCCTTTTGGGACCCTTGTTTGGAGGCTGAAGATCCAGAAGGCTTCTCTTGTTTGTGTTATATGTTTAATATCACCACCTCTTTTTGGGTTATATATTTTTTCAATCGCATAGCAGGAAAAACTGTTAATTGTTCTGTTGTGTTGAGTTATAAAGTGTTTTGCTACATTTGATGTGTTAAGGATATTAGGATTACGGATGTAGCCAAGGTGTTCAAGGATTCTTATTTTAAACTTCCTGTTTGTACATCCTATATATTTCAGGTCACATAATGTGCATTCAATTATGTATATGACCGAGTCGGTGTTACAATTCATATAATTTTTAATAGGATGTGTATCTGTGTTAGTTGAATTTGTAAATACCTTTTTTGGTATCACATATGAACACACTTTACATGGATTGTTTCCACATTTAAAGAATCCTTTTTGTTCTAGCCATGACCCTTTTGTTTTAATGGGATTGAAAAACGATGGAGAAAGTGTTGTGGCCAAAGATGGAGCTTTACGTGGGACTATTCTACATCCGTTCCTGAGGATGTCTTCCAGAGCTGGATCTTCTCTGAGCATAGGTAAGTGTTTATTCACAATTCTTTTTATACTGTTAAATTGATTAGTTTGTTGTAAGACTAGTGTGGGTGTATTAGATGTTGGTTTTAGATGTCTCTATTTTTCTCAGCTATTATTTTGTCTGCTCTATCCAAAGACCAACTTGGGTACCCCCTGTTAGATAGTCTATTATGTATAACTTGTGTTTCAATTTTGAATTGTGCGTCTGAGCTACAGTTGCGTTTTGCTCTGTATAGTTCACCCACTGGGATCGAGACAATGGTCTGTTTGGAATGGTTACTACCTGCATGTAAGATGGTATTGCCGGCTGTTGGTTTTCTATAGGTTTTTGTATATATTTGTATCCCATCTTCTCCTTTTAGTTCCAGGTCTAAGAATATTATGTTGGTTTTGGCAAACGTATATGTAAACCTAAGATTGTACTCGTTAGAATTGAGGAAATCCATAAACTCTTGTATGGTAGATACATCTCCCTCCCAAATGAACAGGAGGTCATCGATGTATCTACCATACCAATTGATATTATCTCCGAAAGGATTTTCTGTAGAGAAGATGGTTTTTTCCTTCCACCACGCCATAACTAAGTTCGCCAAAGACGGAGAAAATTTTGCCCCCATTGAAACCCCCCTTAATTGGAGGTAGTATTTGGTATCAAAGTAAAAATAATTATGTGTTAATAGAAAAGTGAGGATTTCCATGATGTATAGTTGTAATGAATCACTGTAGTTGCTATGTTTATTTAAGTGATGTTTAATGGCAACATAAGCTATATTGTGAGGTATACTTGGATAAAGAGATGTAACATCACATGTTAACCATGTGTAATTCTTTGACCATGTTTTGTATCTGAATGCACAGAGGACATCTTTGGTGTCCTTCAAAAAGCTTGGTGTATTTTGTGCAATGGGTTGTAAGAGGGAGTCTAGCCATTCCGATGTTTTTTCAGAGAAAGACCCTATTCCCGATACTATTGGTCTCATGGGGGGAGGGTTAATATTTTTATGCGTTTTAGGCAGGGCATGTAATATTGGCGTGATAGGATGTTCTACAACCATGTAATCTGCCTGTTTTGATGTTAGGGAGCCACTATCCAGTCCTATCTTTATCAAATTTTTTATTTCTTTTTGAAATCCTATAATTGGATTTTGTTTTAATATTTTATAGGTGCTTTGGTCTGATAGTAGTTCCTCTATTTGCTTTTTATAGTCTTCCCTCTTCATAATGGCAATGCTGCCTCCCTTGTCTGATTTTTTGATGATTAAGTCCTTATTGTCTTCAAGCGATTTTTTGGCTTTTCTTAGTTTACTTGGGAAATTGTTAATTCTTCTTTCTTTGTTGGTGGATTCAGACAGTTGTTGTAAGTCTCTTTCTATCAAAATCTGGAAACGATCCATTGTTTCAGTCCTTGATGTGACCGGGTAAAATTTAGGGTTGATGGTTTTGAAATTACTTGACGTGTGGATATCTTTTTTTGGGGGTTCTGTATCTAGAGTTTCCAGACATAGAAGAGTCTTGGATTCTTGAAAGGATAGTGCGTGTTCAGACCGGTCTTTAGCTTCCAAAAGTTCCATTTGTAGATGAAAATCTGAAATTGGATCAATCGTTGTTGGAGTTGTACACTTGTGTGTTTCAACAAAATCCGTCTCATGATTGTGAAAATGTCTTCTTACGGTTAAGTTTCTGACGAATTTATTAACATCTAATAATGTGCTAAACAGGTCGAAATTTTTGGTTGGTGCAAAATTGAGGCCAAGGGATAAGACTTCAGTTTGTTCCTCTGTAAGACTGGTTGTGGAGAGGTTAGTGATATTTAGGTTAGGTTGTAGTTCCTCCGGGTGCGGGGGCGAACGCTCTGTTCTTGATTTACAGGGTTTGTGTTTACGACCGCCCCTCCTGCCTCGTTTTTTGACGTGTATTTTCTGTCAAATCTGGAGTTGTTTTTTGATCTATCTTTGGGATTGTCAAAGTTTGGATCATCAAATTCACCTTCTCCTGAATCAGGTTCAGTGGAACTGAAGCTCACTCTATGTTGGTATTGGCCATATCTTCCTGAGTTTTTCCTTTGTTTTAAAATCGGTCTGAATTTGTTGAAATTTCTCCCCTTGTTGTTCCAATTGTAAATTTCCTGGTTGGCATAGTCCCGTAGATCTCTTTGGAACTTGGTTCTTTTAATTTCTGACATCGACTTATCGATTTTATCGATACTGTTGGAAGTCCGTGTTTCTAGTGTGACATAATTAGGTGAGCTGGCAAATACTTCTAGCTTTTTTTTGGTTGTTGAGATTTCGTCTTTAAGTTCAATTAATTTGAGTTCTTCTTGTGAGATAATTAATTTCATTAATTTTAACGAACACTCAGAAAGGGTCTGATTCCATTCGGTACTGAATGTTTCTGAATATTTAAAAGTAGGTGTTTTTTTCATCCGTAACCCTCTTGGAATCATGTCTTTGGCACAATAATTTTTTAAGGTTATAAGGTCCCACCAGACTTTTGTTTCATGAATCATAGATTTTTCTAGTGTATGAAACAGATCTTCCATTTCATAGCAGTTTTCTTTTATGTTGTCTGTGGTACCAAAGACCCTTGCTGCCAAATCGGCACGAGTATATTGAGTTTCGTTCGTCATCTCTTATTGTATAGTGGGGAAACCCAAAAATATATTCAGAAAAAACCAGTGTGCATGAATTTAAAATATAGAGATAAGCCTTTGACAAATAACATTAAATATTATCCTTGTGTTCAAGATATCATGGAAATAGTTGTTCTTAGTTCACCTCTGTGCTGATAGAGTAAAACTTTACTAATCATCAATAATGCAGAAAAATGATGGTAAATATAGGGGTTTGGACACCCATCAATATCCAGATGAGATTGAGACACGTAAGGAAAATTTTTTCAACCGATAGTAGCGTACAGAAAAAATGCAGAAAAAAATCCTTCAGCTCACCTTGTCACAGGAAAGTCAGCACACGGATCCTCGTGTCGGCACACGCTAGAAATACTTCAGGAACAAGGGGGTTGGATCCAGCGCTGTGATGCAATGTCTGTTAAAACGGGAATCTGTTCCCAAGTTTTATTTAGTCTTGATTAAAATCGTAGCATGTGAGCTACGCATAGCAGTTGAAGTGACAAGTGGGTATCGTCCAAATGCAGAGGGAAAAAAGAAAGATAGGCGGTAGCCTACGCGTTTCAGACCTTCTCTAGGTCCTTAGTCATGTATACATATACAGACACATATATATATATACACACACACACACACACATACAGACAAAGCATGTATACATATAGAGACACATATATACACACACATAGACAGACAGTCAGACACAAGGAATGTATACATATATACACACTCACAGGAACTTACCATCTCTCCAGCTGCACAGGTTTCTTGCAAGTCGGACTGTGGGCGGAGCTTCCTCCTCGGCTCTGCACTTGCTTCCTCTGCTTCCTCAGTGTGTGTAACGAGGAGCAGAGAATATAGAGTCCAAAGCACGGCCTGCACAGTTGCGCCCCCTACATGGTGGGAGGATGCAGCACCATGTTTCACACATCTAAGGCTGCCCAATGCAGTCAGTCAGATGCCCCCCTCTTGTCAGTATGGTAGCAGCCATAGTGAGGGCAGGAGGCTGAGCGCAGTAATTGGCACTCTGCCGCTCTAGTCTTTATCAACGACTCAGCCTCCTGTCCTCAACTCATTACTTACCAGCTGCTTTTCTTTTCTTCAGGAAAGAGCGTTCGGCCGCTCCTCCCGAAGTCCTCCAGGTTCCCTATGCTCCTCTCTCTCGGCGCGTGCAGCGTCACAGAGGGGGAGTGTACTAGCAGACGTGCGCCTATCGTGCTGCACGTCTACTAGGTAAAGTACTTTCCCCTGCCTTCCCCACGCATCCCCCCTGGCCCTGCCACAATATGCCGCCCCCCGTTTTTAGCTCGGTGGCGCCGCCTGAGGCCGCTGCCTCACCTCGCCTAATGGCAGGTGCGGCCCTGCCTGTCGTCACTGTCCATATATGTACAATTACATCAAGGTCTCCTCCTGGAGTGCGATCCCTGGCCACAGCGTGGCCGACGCTCTGGACAGGGATTCTGCTCCTATAGGGAATGCCTTACGTCACTGTCCATATATGGACAGTGACAGCAGGGGCTCCTCCTGGAGTGGAATCCCTGGGGTGTGTGGCACCATCTACATGGGCACTGTGTGTGACACTATCTATATGGGCACTGGCGCTTTATATCAGCGCACTGGTACTAGGGGCAGCTAAGGGGGCATTAAACTGTATGGGGGCAGCTATTTGTCATTACACTGTGTGGGGGGTCCTATGGGAACATAATACTGAGTGGGCTGAAGCGGTTATGTGTGGGCAGAGACTACTTAGATTAG
The DNA here is from genome assembly GCF_050947455.1 of Rhinoderma darwinii. Lineage (NCBI taxonomy): Eukaryota > Metazoa > Chordata > Amphibia > Anura > Rhinodermatidae > Rhinoderma > Rhinoderma darwinii. The sequence continues at coordinate 80,486 of NW_027464136.1, forward strand.
ATACTTGAAAGTTGGTAGGTATGTTTACTGGTGTGTGCTGGGGCAGAGCGAGTGTGTCTACTCCAAATTTGCAGCATAAGGCAATGAGGTTGCTTTACCACATGCCAATGCTGCAATTTTGGGATTTGCTCCCTCTAGTGACCAGCACATGGAAATGTTATAAATTAGAATCTAATTTATAATATTTCCTGAATTGTGAAAAAATTAAAAAAATTAAAACAATGTGTAATCACTTATATACTAACTTTTTAACTGAAAAAAATAAAAATAAATTCCTAGCGACACATCCCCTTTAATACTGGCGTTTCATACACCAGTCCTATTAAACAGTTTGCTGGAGTAAGATGCAACACATTTATTAATAGGCGAACGACTCTTAATAAAGGTGTCGCATCTTTTAGCTGCAACGCGGCCTGTCATCAGTACTTTCTACGTGCTTCGGCCTGCTGTACAGTTAAAGTAAATTTTTACAATTTATTTTATTGTCTGATTGGGGGGGCATACAGTCTGATTGGGGGGAGGTATGGGTCTGGCACGGACCTTTGCCTTGTTACGCCCCCCAGAGATAAATCTGGGCCGCATTATACATATAGATTTCTGCTATAATTTACATCAGTTACTGGCGTAAATTATAGTAAAATTGTTGCCCATTTCTGCTAAGCCCCGCTCATTTTTTGCCCCCTAAAATTTCAACATTTGCGCATTTTGTGAATTTTCGACGCTAATAAACTGTTGTAGAAAGGTTAATATATTCCCCCCAAAGGCTACAGACCGTAATACAATATCTTAATGTAAGGATGTGTACACTTAATTGTGCAGCAACGCTTGTTGTCTCCATTCTATGTCAGAGTGGGAAGTAGATGTCCGGCCTTATGATTTTGTGATATGTGATAGACCCAGAATCCCAATCACCAAACCAAAGAATGCAAAATAAAGACACAAAACATTATAATTGGGTGTTAAATGGTCAAAACTTTTATTATATTATATGACCAAACTCAAAATGGCAAACCTCCGACTCACGAAGAGTCACCCTCCAGCACGCAGGAAAGGAAAAAACCCCTGTGGGGGAAACCTCTAGGGAAACCATGGCTGGAGGATTGCCCTTCCTCTGGGCTTAGAAGGTGCCAAAATATAATTTGTAACAGAATTTGTACATTTTCTCAGATTTTCAAGGAAAGACATTACAATGAACGAACGACATAAAACACATAAATCGGCTGATCTGGTTGGCTAGGCGGATGTCTCTCTTCCTGGGCACCCATTAAAATGAATGGGTGATCCACGGATGAGACGGGTCCTCCAGATGCCTCCTTGTAGCACCTGTCTCTGCTCTGGCTAATAGGGGGGGATCTCCTGCTGGAAACCTCCTCTATTACAGACAACCCGTATGAAGAGGATGGCATCACTGTGATGAAGAAGTGGTCTTGGGTGAAGGGTTTCCCTGCTAGAACCTACAAATTACATCAGGTCGACATTGGTGGGGAAGTCAAGCTCAAGGTCCTCAGTCCCATCCAATATGGCGCTAAATGTGGCAGTAAAACCTTCTAATATGGAATCTTATTTATGTCATAAACATTTGTGTTTATGACATCAGCGCATTCATCATCATTGCTACAGGAGTTTCTTACCACTGCCGCCTCGTTCATTGTGACATCACCCACAGTGGTCTGAAGTGTTAACCCTTTAATGACTGGCAGTGTACTTACCACAGAGGCCATAAAGCTGAATAGTACATATCTGCGGCCATAAAGGAAAAGGGATAATGCAGGGAGCATCTCCGCACAAGAACAATCCATGACAAAGAGTTCTCCAGGATAAGATAACTTGTCTGCTTTCTCCAAAAACCAGCACCACACCTGTCCATAGGTTGTGTGTGGTATTACAGCTCATTACCATTCACTTCAATGGAGCAAACCTGCAATACCAAATACAACCTGTGGATAGGTGTGGTGCTGTTTCTGGAAGAAAGCAGCCATATTTTTCTAATCCTGCACAGCCCCTGTTAGAAATAGTTCAAAAAAAGGGGGAGAGAAGAAATTAAAAAAAGGGAAAAAGAGGAACTCTGAGGTAAAAGAAATCAAACTAGACTGAAAGGAGTCTGCTGGAGGTGCCAGATGGAAAGACATGTTTCTGCCATGGGGACCAGATTAGTTGAAAAACTATGCAGTTCATCTTCGAATGCAGCGTCACAAAAACAAATTATTTTGTAAAAAAATTAAAAAGTGTTTTTATTGTGCAAAACTAGAAAAACTTTTACGTACATGTTACATAGTTACATAGTTACATAGTTAGTACGGCTGAAAAAAGACACATGTCCATCAAGTTCAACCAAGGGAAGGGAAAAGGGAAGGAAAAATTTCTACACATAGGAGCTAATATTTTTTTGTTCTAGGAAATTATCTAACCCTTTTTTAAAGCCATCTACTGTCCCTGCTGTGACCAGCTCCTGCGGTAGGCTATTCCATAAATTCACAGTTCTCACTGTAAAGAAGCCTTGTCGCCTCTGCAGCTTGAACCTTTTTTTCTCCAGACGGAGGGAGTGCCCCCTTGTTTTTTGAGGGGGTTTTACAAGGAACAGGATTTGACCATATTTTTTGTATGTGCCATTAATATATTTATATAAGTTAATCATGTCCCCCCTTAGTCGTCTTTTTTCAAGGCTAAATAGGTTTAATTCTTTCAATCTTTCCTCATAACTTAAATTCTCCATGCCCTTTATTAGCTTCGTTGCTCTTCTTTGTATTTTTTCCAACTCCAGGGCATCCTTTCTATGAACTGGAGCCCAGAACTGAACTGCATATTCTAGATGAGGCCTCACTAATGCTTTGTAAAGTGGCATTATTACATCCCTGTCCCGCGAGTCCATGCCTCTTTTAATACACGACAATATCCTGCTGGCCTTTGAAGCAGCTGATTGACACTGCATGCTGTTATTGAGTTTATGATTTACAAGTACACCCAGATCCTTCTCAACAAGTGAATCCGCCAGTGTAGCGCCCCCTAGGACATATGATGCATGCAGGTTGTTGGTACCCAGATGCATAACTTTACATTTATCTACATTAAACTTAATTTGCCAAGTGGACGCCCAAACACTTAGTTTGTTTAAATCTGCCTGTAATTCATGAACATCTTCCATAGTCTGAACTATATTACATAGCTTGGTGTCATCTGCAAAAATAGAAATAGTGCTATTAATCCCTTCCTCTATATCATTAATAAATAAGTTGAATAATAGTGGTCCCAGCACTGAACCCTGGGGTACACCACTTATAACCGGTGACCATTCAGAGAAGGAATCATTGACCACAACTCTCTGGATACGGTCCTTGAGCCAATTCTCAATCCAATTACAAACTATATTTTCTAAACCTATAGTCCTTAATTTACCCATTAGGCGTCTATGGGGGACAGTGTCAAATGCCTTTGCAAAGTCCAAAAACACTAAATCCACAGCGGCCCCTCTGTCTAGACTTCTGCTCACCTCTTCATAAAAACAGATTAGGTTAGTTTGACAACTTCTGTCCTTAGTAAAACCGTGCTGGCTGTCACTTATAATGCTATTTATTGTCACATAATCCTGTATATAGTCCCTCAATAGCCCCTCAAACATTTTCCCCACGATGGATGTTAAGCTTACTGGTCTATAATTACCCGGGGAAGACCTAGAGCCCTTTTTGAAAATAGGCACCACATTTGCCCTGCGCCAGTCCCTTGGCACTATACCAGTCACTAGAGATTCTCTGAATATTATGAAAAGGGGGACAGAAATAACTGAACTAAGCTCTTTAAGAATTCTAGGGTGTAACCCATCTGGTCCCGGAGCCTTGTGCACATTTATTTTATTTAATTTAGCTTGGACCATCTCTACATTCATCCAATTCAGTATATCAACTGATATATTAACAGCACTGGCACCGGCTACATCAGCTTCTCTTTCTTCTGTTGTATATACAGAGCTAAAGAACCCATTTAGTAACTCTGCCTTCTCTTGATCCCCTGTGATCAACTCCCCATTACCATTATCTAGGGGTCCTACATGTTCAGACCTTGGCTTTTTTGCATTTATATGCTTGAAGAATTTTTTAGGATTTGTTTTACTATCCTTGGCCACCTGCCTTTCATTTTGTATTTTTGCTAATTTTATTACATTTTTACAGATTTTATTAAGCTCTTTATATTTTACAAAGGCTACAGCTGTACCCTCAGATTTGTATTTTTTAAATGCCCTTTTTTTGTCATGTATTGCCCCTTTCACAGAAGGTGTAAGCCATGTGGGGTTTAATTTGAGTCGTTTATACTTATTACCTGTAGGAATAAATTTTGCACTATAATAACTCAAAGTAGATTTGAAAATCTCCCATTTATCATTTGTTCCATTATTTGACATTAGTTCTTCCCAGTCTATATCCTGAATTGCAGCCCTCATCCTGGGGAAATTGGCTTTCTTAAAATTAAATGTTTTTGCCCTCCCAGCCTGCGTTTGTTTTTTACAGTATAGGTAAAATGTAACTATATTGTGATCACTGTTACCGAGGTTTTCACGAACATTGACATTCCCAACAAGATCTGCATTATTAGAAATGACCAGATCCAACAGAGCTTCACCTCTAGTCGGGTCTTCCACAAACTGGCCCATAAAATTTTCCTGCAACAGGTTGAGGAAATGTCTCCCCTTTGCAGTTGAAGCTGAACCATGACACCAATTAATATCCCGGAAATTAAAATCTCCCATTATCACTACAGTACTCGCCTGTGCAGCCTGCTCCATCTGTTTATATAGCTGACCTTCCATCTCCTCAGTTATATTGGGGGGTCTATAGATTACACCAAAAGTAATTTTTTCAGTGTTTACCTCCCTTTCTAGTTCCACCCACAAGGTTTCAACCTCCTCACAGTCTTCACCCACTATTGTCTCTTTCACACTCGCCTTCATATCACTTCTCACATACAGACATACACCACCACCTTTCCTATTTGTCCTGTCTTTACGAAAAAGTGTAAAACCCTGTAGATTTACAGCCCAGTCATGTGAAGAGTCCAGCCATGTTTCAGCAACACCAACTATATCTATATTTTCTTCCAGTATCAAGGCCTCCAGCTCCCCCATTTTGCTTGCTAGACTTCTGGCATTTGTGAACATACACTTTAACTTGCCTGTCAGTTTTTCACTTTTATTATCAGAAATGTAATTTGACATTAATCGGTCCTTTTTATTTACACTGATGTTTTGTAACGAAAGGATCTCCTTATCTTGTTGTCTAGTCCTCTCCCCACATTCTGTTTCTCCCCCCACCAATATAGTCTGACCCCTCTCTAACCTGGCTACCCCTCTTTTTTTCTACATTGACCTCCCTCCTCAGCCCTAGTTTAAATACTCCGCCACCCCAGCTAGAATTCTCTCCCCCAGCACAGCGGACCCCCTTCCATTTAGGTGCAAATCATCTGCAGAATACAGTTTGTACCCCAATGAAAAGTCAGCCCAGTGCTCTAGGAACCCAAATCCTTCTCCTCTACACCAAGACTTCAGCCATGCATTTAACTCCCTAAGCTCCCGCTGTCTTTCCTGTGATGCGCATGGCACAGGCAGTATTCCTGAGAATACAACCTTGGAGGTCCTTCCCTTCAGCTTGTAGCCTAGTTCTTTAAAATTATTCTTAAGGCTCCTCCACCTACCATTTATTCTGTTGTTGGTACCGACATGGACCACGACAGCTAGATCATCACCAGCCCCTCCCAGCAATTTGTCCACCCGTTCCACCACATGCCGAACCCTGGCACCAGGGAGACAGCAAACCATTCGGTTGAGGCGGTCTTGGCGACAAATTATTCTATCCGTCTTCCTGATTATAGAATCCCCTACAACTATCAATTGTCTTGGCTTACCTGCATTACCATCCCGCCGACTACTAGCTGGGCTGTTCTCCCGGCTGTTAGGGAGATCAGTATCCACTAGGGCTGCCTTTTCTGAGACTGACACCCTCGCATCATCACCCAACCTGGCAATTTTGCTTGGAATGCCAGAAACCGGATCGGCCTTCCTTGTCTTTGACCCCTTTCTACTGCCCCTAACTACATTAACCCAGCTACTTACCTGATCCTGCTCACCCATGTCTTCACCCTCCAGTTCTAACCCACTAACTGCATGCTCTGTGAGCAGCAAGCTCCGCTCAAGATTGTCTATCCTCCACAGTGTTGCATTCTGCTCCTCCAGATCTCTAATACGAGCTTCCAGGTGAACAACATGCTCACATCTGCCACAGAGATATTCACCCTGGAACTCCGGCTCCAGTCGTGTATACATATGACAAACTGTGCACTGAAGAAAACCTCCAATCTTGCTATCCATTATCCAAGTTACACCAAAACAGCGAACAATTGTCAAAGTAAAAGAAAAGAAGAGTACTTACTGGGGCTTCAACTCCTCTATTCAACTCCGGTTTTAGAACTCCACTTAGTTCACAAGCCACTTAAACCACCAAGCTCAGAAAGAGCAAGCTCAAAATGAGGTCTGCTGACTAATTTATACCACCTGTGTCCAGTTAACCCCTTCCCCCTCGTCATCTGCTCAGCTGGAACGAATCTGCAAGGGAAAAAAAAAATATAAATTTACAATTTTTTTTTTAAATTGTGTGAGTTTTTGCTATCTTCTATTTGCTAGCAATCAAAACAGATTCACAAACACAGAAATACAGCAACACAATACAGAAGTACAGCAACACAATCCGGTTTTAGAACTCCACTAGCCACTTAAACCACCAAGCTCAGAAAGAGTCCTGGTGGTCCTCCATGGGCTTTACCCATGGAGTGTTTGGAGACATGTTGGAGCTGTGGGGGAATGGTAGGTACGCTTACTGACATCTGATGGGATTGTAGGCACATCGCACCATTTTGGTTGGCAATAAATGCTCTCTTTGAACATGTCCTCTCCGCTCCATTCTCTCCAGATCTATTTCTTTCCAGAAGAAGGTTCTCCTCCATTTATTCAGACTAGGTTGTGCCTAGACATTGGAAGTCTACAATTCCCCGGTACAAATCTAAATGTTTGGCCACATTCACTGATATTCAGAATCCAGCAACTCTGCCGATTGTTGAAGTAATCTCAGGCATTTTCTGAGTAGTTGACCGCTAACTCCCTCCACTCTGCTACCTCGCTGTAGTGCCCGACCATTCAATTCTTTTCTTCTCTCTCTGTAATTGTCGTCTGTCTATTGCTTGTTGTTTTAACCTTTCTCATTGATAAAAGTACAGATTTGGTAAAGACAACGCTTACATTGTTTCCTAATTGTCTTTTGGTGAGCTGCATTTTTTTTTAACATTTTGTACTGCTTTATGGTTTTAATAAAGATTGAGCAGAGTTACTGCAGTTAAGCGGTGATAAATATTCTTCTACGTCCTGCTCCTGAGATGACCTCAGGGAGAACAGAAGCCTCCCATAAAGCAGAAGGAGACCGGGGTGGTGGACATTGTTAGGTAAAAGTTAAACAGACTTACCATCAGGGGTGCTCAGGGATATGCCGCTAATCCCCAAGTCAAGACTAGCTAGGAGGTCAAGGCTTCCTGAGCCCTGCTCACACCATAGTCAGGAGCCCCCCAGCTTGACTGTGTCTGATTTGGGACAGGTAGTGGCTCAATTACTGGCTGGTGTTAGAGAGGCTTTGGTGCAGCGTGGGGTCCCACCACCTGTGGTCCCCCTTGCTCCTTCTCCTGTTGCGGCATGGTACGGTTCGGTATCTGGGGCTGCGGCGCTAGGTTCTAAAGTCACTGGGAGTGCTGGTGGGTCTGGCGCTCCTGTTGCGGTTCAACTGCATGGGGTTCGGTTAGCCAAATGTTTGTTTTGAGAGCTCCCTTAAGACGGAGATTAGAGATCGTATTTGGCGTGATGAATATGTTGAGATTTTCTCTCTTTTGCCGTTAGAGAAATTAAATTTGAATAGAGGAAAGTCTGACGAGAGTAAGGCTGGATTCACACGAGCACATTACGTCCGTAATGGACGGAACGTATTTCGGCCGCAAGTCCCGGACCGAACACACTGCTGGGAGCCAAAATAAGTGTCAGACAATATTAGCACCATACAATACAATACTGCTATAGTACAGTGCCCTAATAATACAGTGTACTTAACACTAAATGAAATGTACTACATATTTCAAGGAGTTTTCCAGGAACATTTAAATGGGTTTATATGGCCACAAAACATAAAAAAAAAAAAAAACCTTTACAATATACTGATGTTCTCCATTCCAGGCTGTATCACGTGCTTGTATTGTCAGGTCAGTTTGATCGCTGTTGTATCTGATCCCATCAGAGGAAAGCAGGAAAAACCTTCCCACATCTCTCCCTTATGGAAAAGTTTTCCCTTCATTCCACTAATGGGAGCCATATAAAAAATACACAATGCTCACATTGCCTAATACGACAGAATACATACAGGAGAAAATAAGAAAACAGCGTCTAAGCTTTACAATATAGTACTGGGGGGGATTGTGTACAAAAAGGAAAAATAAGTTGTACGGCCACCAAGACGAGCTGGAGATCCTTCAGCTTCAATTAGAGTCTGTTCACATGTGGATTTTCACCACATTTTATTAAATTGGCATTAGAATTTTAGTGATCTGAATAGTAATCTGAAAATTGTTAACTGTTTTCCTGCCATTTTTTTTTCACTTTTCACAGGTTTAATTTATAATTTTGCAAAAAAAAAAACGGACAAAAAAACTACAAAGCATGAAAAGCAAATAATAACACATTGAATTCTATTTAACCAACAAACCCAACCAGTCACACAGAGAAGCGTCCATTTCCTCATCTAAGGCTTCATTCACATCTGCATCAGGACTCTGTTCATGGGTTCCGTCGAACCTTTCCGTCAGAGGAACCCATGAACGGAATCCAAACTGAAACAAACAGAAACCATAGGTTTCCGTTTGCATCACCATGGATTTCAATGGTGACGGATCCGGTGCAAATGGTTTCCGTTTATCACCGTTGTGTGAGGGTTCCATCGTTTTGACAGAATGAATAGCACAGTCGACTATGGTATTTATTCTGTCAAAATAACAGAACCCTTACACAACGGTGACAAATGGAAACCATTTGCACCGAATCCGTCACCATTAAAATGAATGGTGATGCAAACGGAAACCTATGGTTTCAGTTTGGAGTCCGTTCATGGGTTCCCCTGGCGAAAAGGTCCGACGGAACCCATGAACGGAGTCCCAACGCCGATGTGAACGAAGCCTTAGTTATAAGGATAGATAATGATTTCCTTCACATTTGAGCTACAAGTTACGTAGCCGTTCCTTTCAGCTTAACCCATCGGGACCAAATATTTTCTAATTTGTAGGGACATTTCCTACTCATATATAAAATGTTATACAGGAGGACATATTTATTGACAAGTTGTAACTAATGAGAAAGGGCAGGGGGGAAGTGTCTGTGGATTTCCAGGTCATATTTCCCTGTGTTTTTTAAATGTTGTAAGAATCCTCGAAGGAAACACCACGTTTGTTACATATCGTATAATATGTCCCTGAAAAAATCTGAGAGCTCAAAATATGCATGAAAAGATTTAGGCCTCGGTCACACAGTGCAGAACATGCACTTCAATTAAATACAGGATTGCTGACAACATGTTGCCAACTGCAATTTCGCCATAGCAGTTTCTTCTGGGGCCAGTGTGAGGAATGGGGGAAACCACTTTGTCCATTTTGCTGCAGGTGGAGAGAGACTTTTTCTGTTATTTGCCCCTTGTCCTGAGCTCAGGAGGTTCTTAATTCAAATGAGACAAGCAGCCGATCAAACTGGGAATCCAGTGAACCAGTCCAAACCAGTGTAGAAGTGTCTGAAAATAATCCTCTCCACTGTCACCTTCAGACTGTCCGACCACAATGGTGAGGATATGCGTATCAGCAGCCGCAGGTGGGCATGGATTATAAACTTATAGTTGATGATACTTTTGATTGTTGTGTTTTTATTTACAAGTTGAGCACCAAGCGCGTCACCTATGTAAACATGTATGCCACCTATGTAAACGTGTATGTGTATATCATTTCAGTGCTTTGCTGCCATCTAGTGAACAAACTGCATAAATAGTTTGTGTAGTGCTGTTGTGTTATGTGTGCAGGACCTGTGATCACATGACCAGAGAGGCAAATTCTCAAATTCGTGCAGGTGCTGCACAGCTACTCAAGCAGGGGAGAAGCTGAATCTTTATTTAACAGGAGTTTAGCACCATATTTAAATATGCAATATTTAAAAAACAAATCGACATAAAAGTCATCAAACTGCATATTATGAGAGGAAAATGACTGTTATGCTATGTCGTTGATATATACATTGTGTATTAAGTGTTATTCCACTTAAGTAAACATATAACAGATCATTCCTCCAATTAAGACCCTTCGGGAATCTTGTATGAAGCTGCAGATCGCAGAACGCCTCCCTATTCAGGAAGTGTCTTCTCCAATATCCACCCGTCTTTGGTTTCTTCACTACTTCAAGGCCATAAAAACATTGGGGGGAATTTATTAAGATGGCATTTCATATGCCAGTCTTAATATAAAGAAAGTTGGAGTAAGATGCAATACATTTATTAAATGTGTCACATCTTTCGGCCGTTCGTGCGCCACAGTCGTTATGCAGCGACTGCGGCCATGCTCCATCCATTCCCCCTACCCATCGGACATAATGTAAAATAAAAAATAAGTATAATCTTTTCTCCGCTTCTCTTCTTCCCCCTTGATCCTCTAAGGCTCCCTGCTGCCCATACAATGCACTGACACCGAGCAGCGTCAGGTACTTTATATGCGACACAGCACTCAACGTCATCATTGCACTGTATGAGCCGCAGGCTGCGGAGAGAACATGAGGGGACCAGAAGAGGAGTGGTGAGGTGAGCATTCATTTTTTATTTAATTGTCCGATAGAGGGGACGGAGAGGAGCCTGGCATGGGCCTCTACCTTGCTACGCTCCACATAGTGAAATTTTTGCCAGTTATTAGCAGGAGTAGATTTCGACTATAGTTTACGCCAGGTGTAAATTATTATAAATTTGTTGTGCTGCTGTCACCTTGCCCCCTTTTGGGAAGCCCCCTTTTAGAAAACTGGTGTAGAAAGGTTAATCCATTTCCCCCATAAGCTTTAAAAATTACCATTATGTGTTTCTAAGAAGTGTTTTTCTGCACTACAGAGGCATTAGTGGTTTTTTTGTTTTTGTATCTGAAATGTGTTCTACAATGCGCGTTTTGAAGTTTCTAATCGTGCGCCCTACAGATGTAGCCAGCTTTATCTTGACTTTCAACGCCTTAAAGAGGCTCTGTCACCACATTATAAGTGCACTATCTTCTACATGATGTGATCGGCGCTGTAATATAGATTACAGCAGTGTTTTTTATTTAGAAAAACGATAATTTTTGACGGAGTTATGACCTATTTTAGCTTTATGCTAATGACTTTCTCAATGGACAACTGGGCGTGTTTTACTATATGACCAAGTGGGCGTTGTACAGAGGAGTGTATGACGCTGACCAATCAGCGACCAATCAGCGTCATACACTTCTCTCCATTCATTTACTCTGCAGATAGCGATATATCTATATCGCTATGTGCAGTCACATAAACACACTATAACGCTACTCATGTGTCATGACCATGAATATACATTACCTCCAGCCAGGACGTGATGTGTATTCATTCTCCAAACCACTTCTCTGCACGTCTCTGTGATTTACAGCACAGCACAGCGAGATCTCGCTGTGAATGACAGTTTACAGCGTAATCTCGCGAGACTACCCCTGCTATGCTGTAAATCACAGAGACGCTACAGAAGTGGTCAGGAGAATGAATACACGTCACGTCCTGGCTGGAGGTAATGTATATTCATTGTCATGACACATGAGTAGCGTTATAGTGTGTTTATGTGACTGCAAATAGCGATATAGATACAGTATATCGCTATCTGCCGTGTAAATGAATGGAGAGAAGTGTATGACGCTGATTGGTCGCTGATTGGTCAGCGTCATACACTCCTCTTTACAACGCCCACTTGGCCATATAGTAAAACACGCCCAGTTGTCCATTGAGAAACTTATTAGCATAAAGCTAATAAAGGTCATAACTCCGTCAAAAATGATCATTTTTCTAATTAAAAAACACTGATGTAATCTACATTACAGCGCCGATCACATTATGTAGAAGATAGGGCACTTATAATGTGGTGACAGAGCCTCTTTAAATACACAGTGGCAGTGTTTTTTCAATGACTTTTTAACAACTTTTGTTGTGTGATATCACGCTGCAGCAAGTTATCCGAGCCAAGATAAAGATGGCTACATCCGTACATACACGCGATCACATTGTTTGCATTTAATGGCATAAATTACATGATGCTTAGTACAATTTTTATAAACGCATCAATATCGTAAGTACTTTTTAAAAAATAAAAAACTTTTTGGGAAAGTCAAGTTTTGTTGTTAGCGACACTGTAGAAAAGACTTGTGACAATATGTAACTAAGAGATCTCATCCTCTAGGTGACCCAAGGGCAGCCTTTACCCACAATTTGTGTCAGGACTGGATCCGGATTTAACATGGGTTCATTTTTTCTGAATAATGTTTTGATATTTCTCCAAACTTTTGGCTCTATGCCGTTGAAGAAACTGGTAATTGATCTCTCGTGCTTCAGTATTTATTATTAAACAAGATGGATTATTGGTTCCTTTGTTTTGATGCCCTTCTTAACATCCATTGTTAATATCCTGTAAAATGTAATCCAGGGTCAATATTTATACATTGGTTGTGAAATGTCTTGTCATTTGAGCAGGCTACCCTACTTCTTATAAGGTCCCCTGTAGGTATTGCCTAGATGGTGTGAGCTGGTTGACAGCTCCTAGCATTAAGGATGGTAGTGCCGGAAGAGGGTTCACAAAATTATTCCTTTTCTGTATTGTAATTCCCCTGTAACATAATCTCGAAGAAGGTAACATAATCCATGGATGCCGAGCCTGTAACATTGTAAATTAAATATATTGGTTTTATTGTATTCCATAAATGGTGGTACAGACGCCACATCACGACCCCTAAACAAAAAAAGATCATCGATGTAGCGTCCACCCCACACAATCCACTCGTAAAAGGGATTATTGGCTGAAAAAATGTTGTTCTCCCACCATGTCATAAACAAATTGTCCATGGAGAGGGAGAATTTTGACCCCATCAGGGCGTCTTCTATCTGCAATAAAATAAAACTATCAAGGCAGAAGTAATTATGTGAGCGCAGATACTCCACTGACATTAAAATAAATTCTTGTAGACATTTGGAATACCTGGTGTATTTCCGCAAATGGAATTCCATTGCCTTGATTGCCGGAATATGTGGTATGCAGGCAGGCCCGCCATCAGAAATTTCTGGGCTTCATACAGTCAGTGGAATTCCATTTGAGGAAATACATCTGGGTCCCCCATTATTAGGGGATTTGGAGAGGTGGCAATGGAAAGTCGTGGGATGGGAGCAGGAAGCAAAGTGCCAGGGACTCTGTGAGCGGGCGGAGGAGTAGGCTAAGAGAACGGAAGGTGGCCGAGGCGGGAGTTGGGCCAGAGTGGATATGACACTTGAACGGGGTCTGGGGAGGGGAAGGGGAGAGAGACCGGTGGGAGGGGGAGGGAGGCCGGTGGGAAGGGGAGAGAGACCGGTGGGAAGGTGGGAGAGAAGGGGCAACATAAAAAAATTATTAAACTGAATCTACTGCTTTAAAACTCACTCACCAAGTTGCAGAGCTGGCCACTGCGTCTGGCCCCTGCATGGGTCCCATTCCTTTCTACAAACAAATTACCGCTGATCATAACCTTGATGAGCGGCAGCTGCCCACTTTATTTTACTTTTGTGGCCAAGCCCCTGACAGTAGTACCAGCGGTACTACACTGATGGCAGGCCTGTTTGCAGGAGTACTAGCCAACTATGTCACAGATAACCCAAGTTTCAAGACCATGAAAAGTTATGGATTTTTGGCATCCCATTGAATATGGGAACAATAGGGAATTCTATCAGTAAGTATTCTGCCTTTTTCTTGGCTAATACTTCTAATCCAATTCCTTCTTCTAGCAGATTTTTTTAAAGATTCTTTACATGCGGTGCTTGGTTTCGCCACAAGTTTGCGATATGTCGATTCATTGTCTAAAATGGTATGAACGTGTCTGGGATATAAACAGGAATCTAGAACAACTCCTGCTCCGTGCACTCCTAAGATTTAGAGGACACAGTTATATGCTGGATATATGGTGAGCACCTTTGTGTTTTCACCTTTAGCCCTTATGTGTATATAGTGAACCTTTTAGATGGTTAATCTTTACCCGCTAAGGTGGAAGGGTTGGTTCCAATGCCTAGTTATGGTGGTGTCTGAGGAAATAAAGGTCCTTTTAGACGTCTCGATACTGACCATTAAAACCAGCGCCAATCGACGATACAGCGTGTCACAAGGAGCAATCATCGGTAATGTATGGGGAAAACAATCGTTACTACACCAGACCCCGCACCGATCTGCCAGTCCAGCTGCCTCCGGGCACTGGACAACACTGCCGGAAGCAGATGGCTCCGACCACTGCATAGCGGCCGTTCGGCAGAACTGCAGCTCGGCCTCTATTCTTTGACCGGAGCCATCTGCTTCCGGCAGTGTTGTCCAGTGCCCGGAGGCAGCTGGAGTGGCGGATCGGTGCGGGGTCCAGGTGTCGGACACGCACCGATCATATACTGATGACCTATCCAGTGGATAGGTCATCAGTTGTCAGCATGTGGAAAACCCCTTTAAAGGGAAGGTGTCACGAAATTATTTATTTTTTTATATAATATTGATTTTAGTATGTCATTAAAGCACTTCTTAAGGACCAATGATGGGCAGATACAATAAAGCAGCTGCAGCCTAGCATCACCAGGGTGGGAACGGCCACGTTTTTTGTCCCTTCCCAGCCTCATAATACCAGCCTGCGGCCTAACAAGATGGTCAGGCACTGAATCGTACTCGACTCTTACCGGTATCCCTGGCGGCAGTGGGAATTGGGGTAATAATAGGGGTTAGTGATAGCCTTGTTACTGGCTAATGCTAAGCCCCAGCCTTAGTAATTGAATGCTGTCAATCAGACAGCAGCCATTACTAAGGCCATAAAAAAGTATTAAAAAAAACAGCCATAATAATTTTTTTTTATTGAAATGAAAACTTCCCCATGCAACCCTCTTTCACAATTTTTTTATTTTTTTTAAAAGTAGATCATTGAAGTAGTCCAATGAATCTACGACGTAGTCCAAACGGTCCAGCGGAACCTACCAAAAAAAAGTTAGCAGTATAACATTTAAAAAAACTTAAATTTGCCACAATTTGCCCTGATCCTCCTTTTGCTGCGTTGTTGAGCTATGATACTAAAGTAACACAGTAAGTAGAATTATTTCAATCTTTTATATACCTCAAACAGGACTTTAGCAAATAAACAAGAAATGTTTTCCTATTTAAAAAAATGAAAATGCTGCGTGTTTGTTGTGTAAAGCTAGTAATGAGAAAACTCTGATAAATGGGGGGGCGTCTTTTTATAGTTCGCCTCAGGCAGCAGAGGGGCTTGGTTCACCCCTGCTCATAGTACTGGGTGGTCATGCACCAGGCTGATCAATTTCTCCACATCCATCTTGTCTGTTGAATTCTGGGAACTTCGGCACACCCTGCCGTTGCTTGGCAACGGATCCGTCAAAAACTGACCCATAGGCTTCAATGGCCGTCTAAAGAGTTATTCCCAACTGGTGAGGCGCCCACTGGCCACAAATTCCAGACGGAAACTAGCAGACAGGGGGCAACGGCCCCCTGTTCACTAGTTCCAGCCTGGAATCTGCAGCCAGCGGCAGCCCCACCAGGTGAAACAGGGTCCGGTGACCCCCATTCTTGATACAGGTGCGAGTCCCAGAGCTGGACCGGTGACTCCCGTTCTTGATATAGGTGCGAGTCCCAGAGCTGGGACCCGCATCTATTAGCCAGTTTTTGGCATTTTCTGTCGATACTCCATAAATGTCTAAGTTGGGAATACCCCTTTAAGCGCTGTTTAGTGGTATTATATGGAAATTGACTTGAAGTATTGTCTGGGAACTATATGGCAGTATTATGTGTGCTCTTTAGGGGCTATTATTTGGATATTGCTTATTATTTTAACACTATATGGTGGTTTTGTGTGGGTTGTATATGGCAGTATTATCTTGCCAGTATATGGCGGTATTATATAAACAGTCTAAAAATGTCAAACTGCCTAGGACTTCACTTTCTTTAAAACCAAACCTACCAAAGGATATTAGAACATACGGGCAGTTTCATAGCAAATCAATTTAAAGCATAACAATCGTTATACACTTTTTTTCACAAATTAGTTATACATGTCACTACAATGTACTGAAGTGTGTGAACTACGGCATTAGGAATTTTCTCATTAGAAAGGAAATAATTTTCATTCAAGCATTGACTTCTCACTTCTGTTCAGAAACAGAACCATTATCAAGTCATTTCAGTTGTATTATAGTCAGTTCCGTCATTAATTCTGGCCTATTAGGCATCACCCGGCAGTAACAGGATCCCAGCATCATTATTCTTCATTGTTGTTCATACATAGATGGCCAGTGGAATTATTAGACCTGACATTCCCCAATATAAAGATAAATGATATTAAGGTGTACCTTTTGTACCATTTGTGACCCGCTTAAAAACCTTTTAGGATATGAATCTCAGTGTAAAAAAGTCAAGTATCTAGTCTACAATAAAAAACAATGAGTGCTCTATACTTTTTATTAGCTTCAGTCACTTGCAGGCTGCACACCCATTCATTTCAATATAAAACAGAGTAGACTTTTATGTTTCGACGTGTCATTACATCTGTATATTATATGTGGAGTTGTCATTATACACCGTCTCTATGATCTGATGACGGGCATATTCCCCAAAGTGCACCACCATGCTGCCCATACACTGACTGTATAGTCTGTCTCGCCAGCTAAGTCCTTGGCTCCGTCATCTAATGTTGACGGATAACTGGCATCGCTGGACTCCACCGGCCGGTGAGTCCGTGCCTTGTTCACACTCCTCGATGTAGGCCTGAGGCTCGTTCGCAAGTCAGACTGCTAGCTCTGCCCCCTAGATGTTAATATTGATGTTCAGGTCTTGACAGCTGATATTGATGTTCACAACCATTGGATAGTATATGGGGAAGTGATCTACAACCTTGATGTCTCTGTCCTCAGCGGTTCATCCCTGATAAATGCATTTTATTTGTTGGCACTGCCGATGTAAAACCACTTGGTGGCCAGAATGGAGACGGCCCTTTCATTGGCTTTTCTGATATTACATGAGAAGCCTTCGCAGTGCAGTGTGGCCAGAGCTAGGCTGAGACTATATAAGTCCAGGTCTTACATGACATCATGGTTGATGGCATCTTTAAGAAATTCAACATGTCTGACTACAGCCTCCTTGTCCTCTGAGTTGACCAGATAGCTTGGGATCTGGAGGAGCGTGGTCTTCATCAATTTTGGGTGGTTATGAGCCAGACAGCTGTAGATGGATTTCAGGTCATTGATGTTTGGAGAGATTTCCGTCCGGAAAAATCCCCGAATGTTGGCTCCTTTGATGTAGGAGAGGCAGCTCTGCAGAGATGAAGTACTGGCTGCTACTATCTCCTGGTTGTCGCTATGTAATTTCAGGAGTAAAGTTGGTATACAGCTCCTGACTTTGTCTGTAAAATATCCAAATAGCGGAAGGCGGCAGCTCTCTGTCAGATCTCTTAACAGGTTTATGGCCGCAATCTGGACTTCTCCATCCGGATAGTCCATATGCTCCTGGGATATTTTAATGAATTGTCTACTGAGGACAGAAAGCTTCAGGCGTCTGATAATGGAGGACAGCGCCCTCAGTGCCGCCATGATGATCTTGGTGCTGCTGGTTTTTGATAGTCTAAACTCCATGTGGGCAATGATCTTATTCTTGTAGCTCTCCACCAGTCTTGTAGCTCCGGTGGTGGCATTCCCCAGTGCCTCCATGGCGATGCTGCACAAGATGTTATCGTCCTCTTCTATGATCTTCAGCAGATGTTGGATTGCGCACTCTTGGTATTTCTGCTTTATAAGTCTTGGATGCTTCAAAGCCTCATTGAAGAACATAGCTGCTGTCATTTTGGCCTTTGGGTCCGCATTCTTCAGGGCATTGAGCAGAAACTGAAGGAAATCTTTTGTTATTTTCCTGCCAGATACCAGAGATGTCACAAGCATGTTCATCCCAATACGCTGCTTCTCTGTATCTTCCAGTTCCTTATTCTCTGCCGCAACTTGCTCCCTGTACTTTTCTAGGAGCTCGGCGTGAGGAAGGGTCTGTAACTCGTCATTGACTGGCTTGGTCGGCTGGTTCTCCGATGATTCGGGTACAGTAAAGAATTCCAGGGCAACTTTGGTGGAGTCTTGAAGCTCGGCATGGACATCAGGCAACCAGGTGGAAATGTTGGCCTTCATGTTGCTTATGGCCTTCATAAGTTGCACTTTGCAGCTGCCACCCTTCACAATATATTCTTGGATGCTGCCGCATAAACGTCTTATAGCATAGCACAACGTCTCCTTAGATAGTTGGTCAGGAGCATTTTTGACCACTTGGCCCAGCACTGGCAGCATGTCCAAGATGTGTGGCATGATGACTGTAGCACACAGAGATGTCACTTCTGTCAATGTGTCGACAATAGCAGCATTGAAATCCTCATAAACGATGTTGTATCTCAGTTCCCCGACCACCGCTTCAAGATGGAGGATGCTCAGCCAGACAATAACCTTCTTAGTCATGGCGTAGGAATAGTATTGTCCCTTCATGTACTCCACCTTCAAGTGCTCACATAGCACATTGATTATATATTCCTTCAGGTAGTGTGCCGCGTCTCTTCTGTACTGAATGACTCTGATGAAGAAGCGGCACATGGCGGCGTTGTATTGAGATGGTAACAGGCTACTCAGAATGGCTTTCTGAAAAACATCCGTATAAGTGAAGAGATCTTCAGCCACCTTCTCCTGGATGAAATAAGGGACACAGGCTCCTAAGATGTCTTCTTCCACCAAATTCCAGGTGTCCAAAGCATTTCTGAGCTCTTGATTTGTGTCCACACAGAATGTCTGATGTTTTCTATTCATGATCTTCATATCCACAAATCTGCTGAGGCGAGAAATCATCGTGTGGTTACTTGTTTCTAAATCATCTTCCAAAAAGAAAATAGATTCTAGACTTCTCTGTCCTCAATTATCAGCCCCCTCCCCAATAAACATGTGATAACTGCATGAAGAGCGCCCTCCCAAGGCAGAGACAGGATAGTGCAGCCACAGGAGACAGCGACACTCCTCTACACTGCGCCCTCTGGTGGTGTAAGAATTTAAAGGCTTCAGAAAATGAAAGCCACATATAAGATTATATGTAATATTATATAGGGTATTTTATTTGGGTAAATCAAAGATGGGTATAGTTGCGTTTCTTAATGAAATGTGTCTCATCAGTTTGCAAGATTCCTATTGTTTACCCTGATTCTCACAATAAATGACCCCGACGTTCACAGGTATCACTTACAGGTGCTAACCAGTAGTGTGAACCCAGTCTTACCCATGGACAAACTCAGGATGGCATAAATGCTAAAGGTGGTTGATAAGTGGCACCAGTATTCTATATCCGCATGTTACATGAGGGAGGGGGGGGGAGTTCTTTTTATCAGGAAGGTCACACTATTTGTCTCTTAGAGGGGCAGACAAGGGGGCATAAAAGACCCAATCATGACATGAGGGCAGCCACTTGGGAGGCCACTTGAGGAGGGACATACTGGAAAGGAGACTTCCTGGAGTGTGGGGAGACCATGGATGGTAACTATAACCTGCCATGTAATTATTGATGATAAGGAAAAAGTGTCTCTGTAAAGTTCCTTGTTTATGGCTGTCGCTATGTACAAATCTCCATAGAAGTCTCAGAATAACTAACAGTCATTTCACTCTTTATACAATATACATTTTCATACACTCAATCTTGTATTTCATTTATTGCGCCTGACCTTAGAATCTAACCCAGTAAGAGGGTGAAAGAGAAACATTCTTACAGTGGCAGCACATGGAACTCGCTGCAATACTTCACAAGAAACATTCTACATGTTCTCCTCTTACCTCTGAATCGTGGATCTGAAGCTTCTGGATAAAGCAAGATTTCTAGAAGTCACAGGACTCAAGAAAAAGTCAAGTGAGAGCGACGTACCAAAAAGCAAGAAACTATTGGTCTATAGCGGCTCAACGGAATGTGACTGATCTGCAGCTTTTATAGAGAAGGTGAATTATGACATCACTGATGACCTCACACTTACCTTACATTCTAACACACATCAAATGTTTTTTGTTTTTTTTCACATATCTTTATTGAATTTCAGTAATAAAAACATTACAACATTTCAATATCCAGTGATTATAAATATCATAATGCTCAACAATTTATCTGCACAATTTACATCAGGCAACATATATCTCCCCAATCCCATCCCCCTCACACCCCAAAGATCATTAAGTACCATAAAATTATAACCTTCTTATGATAAAATAATAATTATACCTTCCTATAGAACACCAATCAATTCCATATCCCCAATATTTCCTCCCACTTTTTCATACAATTTTTCTTGTCTGCTCTTATTTTCTCATATTCTTTAATTGTCTTAACCAACTTCAACCAATCCATAACAATTGGGGATTTACCAGCCATCCAATTTCTTGCAATTATTACTTTTGCGTAAAATAGAACATTAACCCCTTTGTGCACCGTGACGTGCTATTACATCCGGGTGCGGGTGGTGATGTTTGGAGTGCGCTCCATATGCTGCGTGTGTCGGCTGTGTTTTACAGTGGACACCCGGGACTAACAGTCGGGAGCAGTGATCGTGCTGTTCCTAGCTGTTTAACCCCTCAAATGCTGCGGTCGATCGCGAGCATCTGAGGCATTGAAAAAAGGGGGGCGGCCCCCTCTGACAGTTCATCACCCCCCCAGTTAGATCAGGGGGTGACAATGATTGTAATGGCAGCTCATGGGCCTAATGATGGCACCCAGAGCTGCCTTCACTTAACTTAAGCCTGTAAAAATGACAATATACTGCAATACGTTAGTATGATCGCTGGTTCAAATCCCCTAGGGAGGCTAATAAAGTGTGTAAAAAAAGTGTAAAAAAGTTTTTAGTAGTGAAAAAAATAAAAGACAAATAGTTAAAAAAAACTTTTCCCATTTTCCCCCTAAAGTAATGTAAAAAATAAAAGAACTAAACAAAATTGGTATTGCTGCATGCGTAAAAGTCTGAACTATTACAATATAGCGTTATTTAACCCCTTCCCGCTCCTTGACGTACTATTACGTCATGGCAGCTGTATCGTTCGCGCTCCATGCCGTAATAGTACGTCTCGGGAGTAACGGCCGTTTCGGCCGTCCTCCCGACACATACAGGAGCTGTGACGCTGCTGTCTTGTTCAGCAGCTGTCACAGCTCCTACAGCGGGGACCGATCGCTGTGTCCCCGCTGATTAACCCCTTAAAAGCCGCGTTCTATAGAGATCGCGGCTTTTTAGGGGTTAAGCTGCCATTGCCGGCCTGCTACGCAATAGCGGCCGGCGATGGTGAATATAGCAACCGGACACCAAACAATGGCGTCCGGCTATGCCATAGACGGAAGCCTAGTGGGTCCTGACAACGTCAGGACCCACTATGCTTGCTGTCAGTGAGTAGCTGACAGTTCTAATACACTGCACTACGCATGTAGTGCAGTGTATTAGAATAGCGATCAGGGCCTCCTGCCCTCATGTCCCCTAGTGGGACAAAGTAATAAAGTTAAAAAAAAGTTAAAAAAAGATGTGTAAAAATAAGAAAATAAAAGATTTAAAAGTATTAAAAGTAAAAGTCCCCCCTTTTTCCCTTATCAGTCCTTTATTATTAATAAAAATATATAAACAAACAAATAAACTATACATAATTGGTATCGCCGCGTCCGTAACGGCCTGAACTACAAAATGATTTCATTATTTATCCCGCACGGTGAACGCCGTAAAATAAAATAATAATAAATCGAACCACAATCACAATTCTTTGGTCACTTCACCTCCCAAAAAATGGAATAAAAAGAGATCAAAAAGTTGCATGTACCTAAAAATGGTACTGATCGAAACTACAGTTCGTTACGCAAAAAATAAGTCCTCGCACGGCTTTATTGATTGAAAAATAAAAAAGTTTTGGCTCTTAGAATAAGGTAACACAAAAAGTGAATGATTGTTTACAAAACGTATTTTATTGTGCAAACGCCATAAGACATAAAAAAAAACTATAAACATCTGGTATCGCCGTAATCGTATCGCCACGCAGAATAAAGTGAACATGTCATTTATAGCGCACGGTGAACTCTGTAAAAAAAAAAGAAAGAAAAAACAATCGTACAATTGCTGTTTTTTAGTCACCACGCCACCTAAAAATAGAATAAAAACTGATCAAAAAGCCGCATGCACCCCAAGAAAACTACAATGGATTCCTCAAGGGGTCTAGTTTCCAAATTGGGGTCACTTTTGGGGGGTTCCCAATGTTTTGGCACCACAAGACCTCTTCAAACCGGACATGGTGCCTAATAAAAAAGAGGCTTCAAAATCCACTAGGTGCTCCTTTGCTTCGGAGGCCGGTGCTTCAGTCCATTACCGCCCGAGGGCCACATGTGGGATATTTCTCAAAACTGCAGAATCTGGGCAATACGTATTAAGTTGCGTTTCACTGATAAATCCTTTTGTGTTATAAAAAAAATGGTATAAAGAGGATTTTCTGACAAAAAAAAAATGTACATTTCACCTCTACTTTGCTCTAAATTTTTGTGAAACACCTAAAGGGTTCATAAACTTTCTAAATGCTGTTGTGAATACTTTGAGGGGTCTAGTTTCTAAAATGGGGTATTTGATAGGGGTTTCTAATATATGGGCCCCTCAAAGCAACTTCAGAACTGAACTGGAACCTAAAAAAATAAATAAATGAGGCAATACTTCGCTTCTTACATTATACTGATAATGAGCCGTGCCCATCCCGAGATGACCCCAGTTTTGACCGTTTGTATAAACGGAGACCCCTATTAGACCGTTCCAGTGCCCAGTTTTCCCAAGCATACACCCCCGAGAAGTGTATTTCTATTGATGAGTCCCTGGTACATTTTAAAGGGAGGGTTCAATTCCTCGAGTACCTGCCGGGTAAGAGGGCAAGGTATGGCGTGAAGATGTATAAGCTGTGAGAGTGCATCAGGGTATACCTACAGGTTTAGGATATATAAAGGAAAGGCCACCCCCAAACCAGACTGCATCCTGGACTACAATAGGTACATGGGAGGGATGGACTTGTAAGATCAAGCCTTGAAGCCCTACAGCGCCATGCGGTGTGGTATAAGAAGCTGGTCGGGCACATCATACAGATGGCTATGTACAATGTGTACGTGCTACGTCGATGTGTAGGCCAGACGGGAACTTTCCTGGAATTTCAAGAGGTGATTATCAAGAACCTAATCTTTAGGGACCAAGAAGGGGGGGCACCCAGTACTTCTGGAAGCGAGCCCACACGCATCGTACCAGGGCAACACTTTCCAGGAGAAGTTCCCCAAACTGGCAAGAAGGGAAAAAGTCAAAAGAGGTGCAAAGTCTGCTATAAGAGGGGTATAAGGGATGACACAATATATCAATGTGACACGTGTCCCGAATAACCAGAGCTCTGTATGAAAGTGTTTTAAAATTTATCATACATCCATTGGTTTATAATTTACCCCAATTTTACTTCCCTGATGCACTCAGCACAGCTTATCCCCCCTCGTCTTTCCCCTCTGGGCCCTGCTGTGTGTCCAGGCAGCTGATAACAGCCACATGTAGGGTATTGCCATACCCGGGAGAACCCACATTACAGTTTATGGGGTGTAGGTCTCCGGTCAAAATGCTCACTACACCTCTAGATGAATGCCTTAAGGGTGTAGTTTTTAAAACGGGGTCACTTCTTGCGGGTTTCAACTGTACTGGTACCTCAGGGGCTTCTGCATACATGACTTCGCACTAGAAAATCCCCAGTAGGCCAAATGGTGGTCCTTTCCTTCTGAGCCCTCCCATGGGCCCAAACGGAAGTTTATCACAACAAATGG
This sequence comes from Rhinoderma darwinii, assembly GCF_050947455.1. NCBI lineage: Eukaryota > Metazoa > Chordata > Amphibia > Anura > Rhinodermatidae > Rhinoderma > Rhinoderma darwinii. The sequence goes on from NW_027464136.1 coordinate 104,689, forward strand.
GGTATTGCGGCACTCAGAACAAATTGCGCAACAGAATGGGGTATTTTGTTTCTTGTGAAAATAAGAAATTTTCAGCCAAAACTACATATTATTTGAAAAAAATAATTTTGTTTTCATTCCCAGCCCAATTCAAATAAGTTCTGTGAAAAAACTATGGGGTCAAAATGGTCACAACACCCATAAATTTATTCCTTGAGGGGTGTAGTTTCCAAAATGGGGTCATTTGTGGTGGGTTTCTATTGCTTTGATACCTCTGGGGCTCTGCAAATGCGACATGGCACCCGAAAACCAATCCAGCAAAATCTGTACTCCAAAGAACACACAGCGCTCCTTTCCTTCTGAGCCCTCCCATGGGCCCAAACGGCAGTTTATCACCACAAATGGGGTATTGCCGCACTCAGGACAAATTGGGCAACAAAATGGAGTATTTTATTTCTTGTGAAAATAAGAATTTTTGAGCTAAAATGACATATTATTGGAAAAAATATATATATTTTTAATTCCCAGCCCAATTCAAATAAGTTCTGTGAAGAAACTATGGAGTCTAAATGGTCACATTACCCATAAATGAATTCTTTGAGGGGTGTAGTTTCCAAAATGGGGTCACTTCTGGTGGGTTTCCATTGCTTTGATACCTCTGGGGCTCTGCAAATAAGACATGGCACCCGAAAACCAAACCAGCAAAATCTGTACTCCAAAGAACACACAGCGCTCCTTCCCTTCTGAGGCCTCCCATGGGCCCAAACGGCAGTTTATTGCCACAAATGGGGTATTGATGCACTCAGGAGAAATTGGGCAACAAAATTGAGTATTTTGTTCCCTGTGAAAATAAGAAATTTTGGTAAAAAATTACATCTTATTGGAAAAAATGTCATTTTTTTAATGTCACAGCCCAATTGAAATAGGTGCTGTGAAAAAACTGTGCGGTCAAAATGCTAACAACAACCATAAATGAATTCCTTGAGGGGTGTAGTTTCCAAAATGGGGTCACTTTTGGTGGGGTTCCATTGCTTTGATACCTCTGAGGCTCTGCAAATGCGACATGGCACCCGAAAACCAATCCAACAAAATCTGGACTCCAACAAACATATAGCGCTCCTTTCCTTCTGAGCCCTCCCATGGGCCCAAACGGCAGTTTATCACCACAAATGGGGTATTGCCACACTAAGGACAAATTGGGCAACAAAATGGGGTATTTTGTTCCCTGTGAAAATAAGAAATTTTGATCACAAATGACATTTTATTGGAGAAAATTAAATTTTTTTCATTTCAGAGCCCAATTCAAATACGTGCTGTGAAAAAACTGTGCGGTCAAAATGGTAACAACAACCCTAAATGAATTCCTTGAGGGGTGTAGTTTCCAAAATGGGGTCACTATTGGGGGATTCCTACTGTTTTGACACCTCAACACCTCTTCAAACCTGGCATGCTGCCTAAAATATATTCTAATAAAAAAGAGGACTCAAAATGCACTAGGTGCTTCTTTGCTTCTGGGGCTTGTGTTTTAGTTCACGAGCGCACTAGAGCCACATGTGGGAAATTTCTAAAAACTGCAGAATCTGGACAATACATATTTAGTAGTGTTTCTCTGGTAAAACCTTCTGTGTTACAGAAAAAAAAAAGAATAAAATTGAAATTCAGCAAGAAAAATGAAATTTGCAAATTTCACCTCCACTTTGCTTTAATTTCTGTGAAATGCCTGAAGGGTTAAAAAACTTTCTAACTGCTGTTTTGAATACTTTGAGGGGTCTAGTTTTTAAAATGGGGTGTTTTATCAGGGTTTCTAATACATAGGTCCCACAAAGCCACTTCAGAACTCAAGAGGTACCTTAAAAAAAAGGCTTTTGAAATTTTCTTAAAAATATGAGAAATTGCTGTTTATGTTCTAAGCCTTGTAACGTCCAAGAAAAATAAAAGAATGTTCAAAAAACGATGCCAATCTAAAGTAGACATATGGGAAATGTGAACTAGTAACTATTTTGGGTGGTATAACCGTCTGTTTTACAAACAGATGCATTTAAATTCTGAAAAATTTTTCAAAATTTTCTCTACATTTTGCAATTTTTCACCAATAAACACTGAATATATCAACCAAATTTTACCACGAACATGAAGTCCAATGTGTCACGAGAAAACAATCTCAGAATCGCTTGGGTAGGTTTAAGCATTCCGACGTTATTACCACATAAAGTGAAATATGTCAGATTTGAAAAATGGGCTCTGAGCCTTAAGGCCAAAACTAGGCTGCGTCCTTAAGGGGTTAATGTGCAAGGTGAATACTGTAAAAAATAGAAAATGTAAAACGCCAAAATCGCTGTTTCTTGGTCAACTTAGCTCTAAAAAATGTTTAATGAAATGTGATCAGAAATTTCTACGTACCAAAAACTGCTACCAATAAAAACTACAGCTCATCCCACAAAAAATAATCCCTCACACTGCTCAATCAGTCAAAAAATAAAAAGTTATGGCTCTTAGAATGTGGCGACACAAAACATTTTTATTTTAACTAAACGTTTATTATCAATAAAAGTAGTAAAATATGAAAAAAAAACGTATATAAATTTGGTATCACCGTAATCGTATTGAGTCACAGAATAGAGATAAGTTGTCGTTTGTACCGCACGGTGAAAGCTCTGAATTTTTTACCTCAGATTGTGTTGGTCATCAAGGCTTTACTTAGAAGGATGGGTTTTGCTGTCGCATTACCACTATCATGTTGGTATCTCCACACGTTTGATGGCTTCTGCTTTCGGATTATTAAAGAGGCTCTGTCACCAGATTTTGCAACCCCTATCTGCTATTGCAGCAGATCGGCGCTGCAATGTAGATTACAGTAACGTTTTTATTTTTTTTAAAACGAGCATTTTTGGCCAAGTTATGACCATTTTTGTATTTATGCAAATGAGGCTTGCTAAAGTCCAACTGGGCGTGTTTACAGTAAAAGTACAACTGGGCGTGTATTATGTGCGTACATCGGGGCGTGTTTACTTCTTTTACTAGCTGGGCGTTCTGACGAGAAGTATCATCCACTTCTCTTCAGAACGCCCAGCTTCTGACAGTGCAGACACACAGCGTGTTCTCGAGAGATCACGCTGTGTCGTCACTCACAGGTCCTGCATCGTGTCGGACGAGCGAGGACACATCGGCACCAGAGGCTACAGTTGATTCTGCAGCAGCATCGGCGTTTGCAGGTAAGTCGATGTAGCTACTTACCTGCAAACGCTGATGCTGCTGCAGAATCAACTGTAGCCTCTTGTGCCGATGTGGCCGACACGATGCAGGACCTGGGGCAGGAAGTGAGTGACGTCACAGCGTGATCTCTCGAGAACATGCTGTGTCTGCACTGCCAGAAGCTGGGTGTTAACGAAGAGAAGTGGATGATGCTGATTCGTCAGCATCATACACTCCCATTCCTAACGCCCAGCTAGTAAAAGAAGTAAAAACGCCCCGATGTACACACAATACACGCCCAGTTGTACTTTTACTGTAAACACGCCCAGTTGTACTTTTGCAAGCCTCATTTGCATAAATACAAAAATGGTCATAACTTGGCCAAAAATGCTCGTTTTTTAAAAATAAAAACGTTACTGTAATCTATCGATCTGCTGCAATAGCAGATAGGGGTTGCAAAATCTGGTGACAGAGCCTCTTTAAGTATGGTACTGTGCTTTTCCTCAATTAACGTCAGAGGACTTAAAAGCCCCTTTAAAAGAAGCTTGCTCTGGCGTGAGGCCAAGGCTTTAAAATGTGACGTTCTATTGGTGTAGGAAACACATTTTCATGTGGAGAAGATTCCTAAATTCTCGAATAAATGTTTCCCACATATTTTCACCTCTTCGTGCCCGGCTAAACGTAAGGGGGTTATGATCGCTATTAAAAACTCGGTAGTTTTCACTTTTAAATCTCTTATTAAAGATCCCCAAGTAAGATTCTTGGGATTGGTGTGTGAAATCAATAACATACTGTATACTAACTTTAATGTGTATTTCCCCAATAAACGCCAACATCATTACTTGAATTCCCTACTCCCGAAAATCAAGGCGTTAACACAAGGTATGCTAGTTGTAGGTGGAGACTTTAATATGACTATTGACCCAGATATAGACTCCACTGCTAGGACTAGACAGTCTTCTCCTTTTGCATGGTCTTTGTTAGAGGGAGGCCTGTATGACGTGTGGAGATGCCAACATGGGGGTGAGAGGGATTATACTTTCTTTCATGTTTCTAGGATCGATTTGTTTCTGGGTAATAATAGGGCACTCCTACAGTCACAATCTTCTGTAATTGGACAGATAACCTGGTCTGATCACGCTCCAATCTCGCTTTCCATAAATGAGAAAATGTTGTCTTCTCTTCCTTCACAATGGCGTTTGAATGATTACATACTCCATCACTCTGATCATGCCCCAACCTTGCTAAAAGAATTGAAGCATTATTTTTCAGACAATGTGGGTTCTGTTTCATGTCCTTACATTTTGTGGAATGCGCATAAAGCATTTATGAGAGGGTTATTGATTAAAGCTTGTTCTCAGGCTAAGGCCGGGTTTACACGAGCGTGTGCGTTTTGCGCACACAAAAAACGTGGCATTTTGCGAGCACAAAAGGCACTTAACAGCTCCGTGTGGCATCAGAATATGATGCGCGGCTGCGTGATTTTCGCACAGCCGCCATCATTATGACACTCCGTTTGGATGTTTGTAAACAGAAAAGCACGTGGTGCTTTTCTGTTTTCATTCATCCTTTTCAGTGCTGTTGCGCGAATCACGCTTGTCCCATGGAAGTGCTTCCGTGTGACATGCGTGGTTTTCACGCACCCATTGACTTCAATGGGTGCGTGATGCGCGAACAGCGCACAAATATAGAACAGGTCGTGAGTTTTTCGCAGCGGACTCACGCTGCGTAAAAATCACGCACCTATCTGCACGGCACCATAGACTATTATAGGTCTGTGCGACGCGCGTGAAAATCACACTCGCTGAACGGACGTATAACACGCTCGTGTAAATGAGCCCTTAGAGAAAGAGGGAAAAGGAGATTTTTAATATCACTAATCAGATAGCAGTTATAGATTTAAAAAATAAAGCTACACCCACACCTGCTTACTCTTCAGAATTGAGGACCTTGCGTTTGACATTACAGTCATTGCTTGCGTCTCAGTACGACATTTATCTCAAACGCATGCAAATGACTACCTATGCCCATAATAATAGAGCCGGTGCTTTTTTGGCAAAAAAAAATTAAAAACAGTCCTCGCCACGCTCCCGCATTATGTATCTCTTGGATAAAAAGGGTAATAAAATTATAGATCCTAGGCCGACAGCCGAACAGTTCCAATCTTATTATAGTGCCCTTTACAATATACATATGGGCGACAACACTTATCAGCCTTCACAGTCTGAAATTGCTGATTTTCTACACTCAGTCCCATTGCCACAGGTTTCCCAGTCCCAACTTGCAGTTTTTTCCACCCCCTTCACTGAATCCGAGATACTTAAAGCAATAGCATCGCTTAAACTTTTTAAAGCCCCGGGTCCGGATGGCTACACGAATAACTATTATAAGGACTATGCACAGATTCTAGCCCCTCATTTAGTGCAGATATTTAATCAAGCAGCACAGGATGGTGCTTTTCCTACGGAAATGCTCCTGGCCACGGTAGTCACCCTTCCTAAACAAGATAAGGATCCCACATCCCCAGCTAATTTTCGTCCTATTTCTCGGTTAAACTCAGATATTAAAATATATGCAAAAATCCTCTCGACTAGGTTGTATCATATTATTCCTCAACTGGTTAATTCAGATCAAGTTGGGTTTGTGGCGGGATGTCAGGCCCCTGATGGAACTCGGCGGTTTATGGACTTGGTTCAGTGTGCAGAGACCTCTCGGACGCCTTCTCTGCTTCTTGCTTTGGACGCAGAGAAGGCGTTCGATAGAGTACATTGGGGCTATCTGTCTCAGCTTCTTGAATATTTTGGATTTAAGGGTCGTATAAAATCCTCCATTCTTGCATTATACTCATTTCCCTCTGCTAGAGTTCTCTCTTCGGGGTTTTTGTCTGACCCTTTTATAATAAAGAACGGTACGCGTCAGGGTTGCCCACTCTCTCCCATTGTGTTTGCCTTAGCGATGGAACCCCTCGCAGAACGAATACGGCTTAATCCAAAAGATCAGGGCATTAAAGTAGGATCTAAGGCTCATAAAATTGGTCTTTAGGCTGATGATGTGCTCCTGGCAGTCTGTGACCCCTTTAATTCTCTATCCGCCATCCAAGATGACCTTTCTCATAGTTACATAGTTACATAGTTACATAGTTAGTATAGCTAAAAAAAGACACATGTCCATCAAGTTCAACCAAGGGACGGGAAAAGGGAAGGAAAAAATGTCAACACATAGGAGCTAATACTTTTTTGTTCTAGGAAATTATGTAACCCTTTTTTAAAGCCATCTACTGTCCCTGCTGTGACCAGCTCCTGCGGTAGCCTATTCCATAAATTCACCGTTCTCACAGTAAAGAAGGCTTGTCACCTCTGCAGGTTGAACCTTTTTTTCTCCAGACGGAGGGAGTGCCCCCTTGTTTTTTGAGGGGGTTTTACATGGAACAGGATTTCACCATATTTTTTGTATGTGCCATTAATATATTTATATAAATTAATCATGTCCCCCCTTAGTCGTCTTTTTTCAAGGCTAAATAGGTTTAATTCTTTTAATCTTTCCTCATAACTTAGATTCTCCATGCCCCTAATTAGCTTCGTTGCTCTTCTTTGTATTTTTTCCAACTCCAGGGCATCCTTTCTATGGACTGGAGCCCAGAACTGAACTGCATATTCTAGATGAGGCCTCACTAATGCTTTGTAAAGTGGCAATATTACATCCCTGTCCCGCGAGTCCATGCCTCTTTTAATACACGACAATATCCTGCTGGCCTTTGAAGCAGCTGATTGACACTGCATGCTGTTATTGAGTTTATGATTTACAAGTACACCCAGATCCTTCTCAACAAGTGAATCCGCCAGTGTAGCTCCCCCTAGGACATATGATGCATGCAGGTTGTTGGTACCCAGATGCATAACTTTACATTTAAACTTCATTTGCCAACTGGATGCCCAAACACTTAGTTTGTTTAAATCGGCTTGCAATTCATGAACATCTTCCATAGACTGAACTATATTACATAGCTTGGTGTCATCTGCAAAAATAGAAATAGTGCTATTAATCCCATCTTCTATATCATTAATAAATAAGTTGAATAATAGTGGTCCCAGCACTGAACCCTGGGGTACACCACTTATTACCGGGGACCATTCAGAGTAGGAATCATTGACCACAACTCTCTGGATACGGTCCTTGAGCCAATTACAAACTATACTTTCTAAACCTATAGTCCTTAATTTACCCATTAGACGTCTATGGGGGACAATGTCAAATGCCTTTGCAAAGTCCAAAAACACTAAATCCACAGCGGCCCCTCTGTCTAGGCTTCTGCTCACCTCATAAAAACAGATTAGGTTAGTTTGACAACTTCTGTCCTTAGTAAAACCGTGCTGGCTGTCACTTATAATACTATTTTTTGTCACATAATCCTGTATATAGTCCCTAAATAGCCCCTCAAACATTTTCCCCACGATAGATGTTAAGCTTACTGGTCTATAATTACCCGGGGAAGACCTAGAGCCCTTTTTGAAAACAGGCACCATATTTGCCCTGCGCCAGTCCCTTGGCACTATACCAGTCACTAGAGATTCTCTGAATATTATGAAAAGGGGGACAGAAATAACTGAACTAAGCTCTTTAAGAATTCTAGGGTGTAACCCATCTGGTCCCGGGGCCTTGTGCACATTTATTTTGTTTAATTTAGCTTAGACCATATCTACATTCATCCAATTCAGTATATCAACTGATATATTAACAGCACTGGCACCGGCTACATCAGCTGCTCTTTCTTCTGTTGTATATACAGAGCTAAAGAACCCATTTAGTAACTCTGCCTTTTCTTGATCCCCTGTGACCAACTCCCCATTACCATTATCTAGGGGTCCTACATGTTCAGACCTTGGCTTTTTAGCATTTATATACTTGAAGAATTTTTTATTATGTTTTACTATCCTTGGCCACCTGCCTTTCATTTTGTATTTTTGCTAATTTTATTACATTTTTACAGATTTTATTAAGCTCTTTATATTTTACAAAGGCTGCAGATGTACCCTCAGATTTGTATTTTATAAATGCCCTTTTTTTGTCATGTATTGCCCCTTTCACAGAAGGTGTAAGCCATGTGGGATTTAGTTTTAGTCATTTATACTTGTTACCTATAGGAATTCATTTTGCACTATAATTACCCAAAGTAGATTTGAAAATCTCCCATTTATCATTTGTCCCATTATTTGACATTAGTTCTTCCCAGTCTATATCCTGAATTGCAGCCCTCATCCTAGGGAAATTGGCTTTCTTAAAATTAAATGTTTTTGCCCTCCCAGCCTGCGTTTGTTTTTTACAGTATAGGTAAACTATATTGTGATCACTGTTACCGAGGTTTTCACGAACATTGACATTCCCAACAAGATCTGCATTATTAGAAATGACCAGATCCAACAGAGCTTCACCTCTAGTCGGGTCTTCCACAAACTGGCCCATAAAATTTTCCTGCAACAGGTTGAGGAAATGTCTCCCCTTTGCAGTTGAAGCCGAACCATGACACCAATTAATATCCCGGAAATTAAAATCTCCCATTATCACAACAGTACCCGCCTGTGCAGCCCGCTCCATCTGTTTATATAGCTGACCTTCCATCTCCTCAGTTATATTGGGGGGTCTATAGATTACACCAAAAGTAATTTTTTCAGTGTTTACCTCCCTTTCTAGTTCCACCCACAAGGTTTCAACCTCCTCACAGTATTCACCCACTATTGTCTCTTTCACGCTCGCCTTCATATCACTTCTCACATACAGACATACACCACCGCCTTTCCTATTTATCCTGTATTTCCGAAAAAGTGTAAAACTCTGTAGATTTACAGCCCAGTAATGTGAAGAGTCCAGCCATGTTTCAGCAACACCAACTATATCTATATTTTCTTCCAGTACCAAGGCCTCCAGCTCCCAGAGAGAAAAAAAATAAAATGTCTAACCAACCTGAGTCCATATTTGGACCATCCACTCCAATCAGTTATTTTATTAACCTCTAATATATTAAAGTTGCCAATTAATGTTGTGAAACTCAATGCTCCATTTAAATGATTTTTTTTTCTTAATTTAACCCCAATTTCATGCATCATATATATTGTTGGATACTCCTTACAATTTCTCAATTGCCCGGACTCCATTACCCCAAGTATATTCTGAAGATGGCCCCTACTAGACTTAGTAATATTTTGTATAAATGGAGATTGTTTCCCACTCAAAATATTTCTCCACTGTCCTGACAAAAAAATATATTCTCAAGTCAGGTACTGCCAGTCCACCCTCTTCTCCTCTATCCATCAAGTATTTTAACTTTACCCTGGGTTTCCTTCCTCTCCCAATTAGCTCCCTCATTAAACTTTCTATGTCTTTTCTCCTATCCACATGGGACTGTTAATCAGTGGATACAACAACTGGGGTAATACTATCATTTTAATTACGGCTATTCGATCTGCCATAGAAGGGGGTAACCTATTCCATATCTTAATTTTTGGGTGAGAATTTTGTAGCGTGTGTCGATCCACATAGGGTAGTCTCTTCAATCAACCCATCGGGTTGACCACCAGATCATGGGCGCAGGGGATTTAACAGGAGAGTAATGGCTGTTTTTTCATTTCAAAACATTCCATGCAACTAGTTTAATTTCTCGGACAATCCTTTTAAGGAAATATTTATCGGGGCACAATGCACCATTTATCTGTATCCAATGTTTATCTGGACAGTCGTCTGGTTGTTTTTCTGGACTTTGTATGCACTATTTACCTGGATGCTGCGTAATAATTATCTGAGTTAGAAACAGGAGGACCTGCAATCTCATCAACATTGTCCTTTCCTCATAAAATGTTCTTCTTGAGACATCTGATGGATTACTCTGAAAATATGGCGTAGATGCCAATCAAGGTCCAAAGGTTGACATACTCAATGGCCTCCAGGATCTGAATTATACCTTTTTCTTTCACTAACCCATTTCTCTAGGAGTCATATATAAAGGTTGGGTCTATGGAGCCCAGATGAGCTACATTAGCAACTTTGAAAGAGCAGCCTCAGAGACATTCAGCTCCCGGATGGTCTGTGTCAGATAAGTAGTGGTTCAGAACGCACTGGACGATGTAGGTGCACGAATAGGGTCCCAACCCAATCGTAGTCAAAATAAGTATTCGGCAAACAAAGCTGAGGTTTAAAGAAGAAATCTTGATTTTATTTCAAGTGGTTGTAGATGCCAGAGGCTAAGGCTGGATTCACACGAGCATGTTACGTCCGTAATAGACGGAAAGTATTTCGGCCGCAAGTCCCGGACCGAACACACTGCAGAGAGCCGGGCTCCTGGCATCACAGTTATGTACGATGCTAGGAGTCCGTGCCTCGCTGCAGGACAACTGTCCCGTACTGTAATCATGTTTTCAGTACGGGACAATAGTTCCACAGAGAGGCAGGGACTCCTATCATCATACATAACTATGATACTAGGAGCCCGGCTCCCTGCAGAGTGTTCGGTCTGGGACTTGCGGCCGAAATACGTTCCGTCCATTACGGACGTAACATGCTCGTGTGAACCCAGCCTTAGTGCGACGCTTCGGTCATTACATGACCTTCATCAGGCACTGTGCCGTTCTGGTTGCTGGTACATCCAGTAGTTGGCGCTTCGTTCCGAATGGCGGCTGACCACTGTAGTTGGCGCACTTGAGATTTCTTAAAACTTTAGCTTTGAGTGCCGAATACTTATTTTGGTCTGTGTCAGATGTTAGGGATGAAGTCTACAACTGGCCAGACCACCTATCTTTCCTTCGCTCTGGAAATATAGGACAGTCCACGAGGCAGCACATCATGTCTGGTCAATTCCCCTACTACTCTGTACACTAACATCTTCAAAAGAGAAGAGGAAGGTGCAGATGTGACGTTCAGGTTAGGGATTTGCAGTATTGAAGTTGTATTGTGCTCCCCTTGGAGCACTGTGCAAAGGCAAAACTCCTTTATTGGCATGATGTGTAGATGGTTGGTACTCTATTTGGGTGCGCAGGCTTACTTTGTTGTGTGCTCACTTGGCTAGGTTGGCATTAATGAGTGAAATGTATACAGTACCTTAGGAAAATACAGTGTGAGAAAAAGATGTTAACAGGAGCGCTCCCTAGGGTAATACCTTGAAAAAAAATGTCAACTAGTCTTCTCACCTTGTGAACCTCTTGGTTGATAAGAACATCGACTGGATGCAGTTGTCTCTCTTTTTGTAGATTCTTGTTATTCTGACACGGAGTACAGTATGTCTCAGGCTGGGGGATTTCTTTGCTGGACTTTGTTGTATGGTGGTGTACGTTCGTCCTGATTATGACCTGTTTTTGTAGCAGGAAGATGTCTTTCTTGTATGGATGTTACTCCATGGGTTACCCAGCCTACTCATTCTTCAATGAATCAGTGACAATATCCACAATTGATTACACATGTATAATATAGATTTCATGATAGTTCTTTGGAATTAAAACAAATTCTTTTTATGTATTTGTCTATCCATTTTTATTAGAAATACAATAAATACATTGAGGTATGTTTTTATTGACATGTGTTGCTATCAGCCAGACAGGAAAAAAATATAGAAGGCCTTGGGAATCTGTAGAGGCAGCTGTTCTACAGGAAAGGGAGTGCAGAGACCCTACCAAACAGGACGAGGGGAGGAAGTCCATTGCCGGGCATCTGAAGAGACTTGCCATTAAACACCCAAAACCATTGTACTTCACCGCAGCCCTGCGAATCATGGACAAGGCTTCATTTTCAAAGACTTCTGGACAGTTGTCTTTTAATTGGATGGATCTTAAAAACCCCTTCTGGACAGTGGGGGATGGGAAGGAGGAGGTGTGGACGGATGACGTTCCGGCATTCTTAGATGGACATTAGTGGTTCATATCTGCTGCCTCTTTAGCTTTCAGACCTTGATCTGGCACATCCCTTTCCATGGCTGACGTTCTCGACACCAGGGCTTCCTCCTGCTGATGTTGTACGGTACATTCCCTTCAGTTCTGAAACAAGAATAAATAAAATGTCCTAGTGAAGAGTTGCTCTCTTGAAGATATTCCCCGTGACCCACACCAAGACCCTTTGTCTGCCAGGTAGGTAGATAGTGCGTTCTATGTTCAACTAAGTTAAATAAATTCACAAGTAAATCTGCTCAACTTTAAGATGCGGTTAACAGAAATGTTTAAAAACGGGGACAGATAGGGCGCCAAACGATGGTAGAATTTTATTTAAATACGCGTTTCTGGCACGACTGGTCCCTTTATCTGGTGTTAAACTGACGAAGGGACCAGTCAAGTTTAGTCCCGGACCAGTCCAGTCCAGAAACACAGTCAAAATAAAATGGGCTTTACTTTACCGTCCATGTGTGAAGTATTTGTGTTACCGGCCGCTTACCTATTTTTGAAGGGGAACTCCAAGAAAAATGTGTCATGCAATCAAAGGCGCAGTGCCCACCCAAACTACATCGCAAGATTTTATTTAAAAAATTAGCTTTTATCTATTGGATTACTCCAATATGTAAAGGCCAATATCACTAACAGCTCCTGGCTCAGCCAGCAGAGGTGGGGTCCGGAGCCGAATGGGACCCAGAGCTGCTGAAGGAGCGGAAAGTACATAAAGGGGATTTATCCGGGGTCTAAATACATTTTAGGGTTTGGTATTAAAGGGGTTTTCCAGGCTTTATAAAAATTGTAATTCAAACTGAAAATTGCACCATTTAGCAAATACCCACCTTCTAATTCTCTGCGGCTCCAGTGCCGGCGGTTCACAATCCCCTGCCGGCCTGTTTACATAGGCTGGACCAGTGATGTCCCGTATCGGCACATGATCGCACTAGTCAATCACTGGCCACAGTGGTCACGTGCCATACTTACTTAGATCACTTCTGCAGGCGATACCCTCCCTCTATACTGTCCTTACTGCAAGGTTTTTATAGTGAGGACAGAATACAGGGAATATCTGGTACACAAAGTGTATTCTCACTAACCCTGCCCCATGACAAGCCATGCCCAATGAACCACGTTCTGTCAAAGGTAGGCCCTGTCAAGTCCTGTCTCAATCCATCTGAAACCGAAGTGTCCCTAGAAAGAAATTCCAAATATTGTCAACTATGCTATATTAGGGTATAGTATGAAGAATCAGTGCAGTAGGGTCTATATACTACTATATACACAAAGCTGCCATGTGCTGAACATTGCAAAACACACTTTTCATAAAAGAGCGTTAATTCCAGTCCTGCAGTCACCCTGATGACCTTATACTGTGCCAGTACTTGAGGTAGGTGTGCCCCTTTATATATTACTGGCAGCCAGAATTGGCACCGGGATTATCAGCTCATTGACGAATTCTTGAGGTCACATTTGTGTCTTGATGTCACCAGTCTGAACCAATCCTACGTCACTTGATCTTTATATAATTTTCAGGGAAAAAAAATACCCCTAGCAATAAATACTGCATGTAAATAATATTCTCATTACAGTACAACAACAAATAAATGGAAAAAGAGCCATATCCCTATTAGGTCCCGCGGACATCATAGAGGTGGTCCTTGACTTCCAGTCCTGCAGTCACCATGAAGACTTTGTGCTGTCAGTGCAGGCAGAATAAAGCTGACATGGTGACAATGTAATGTTTTATATGTACTACTACTCCCTGTACTGACTGATAGTAGAGAGAATGGACTAAGCTGAAGGATTCCCGACTCTTATCAATTCTTTAAATAGGGAATATGCCCTGAATACTAACCCCAAATTTATATTACATTTATAGTAGGGCAGATTTACTATTCAAATTGAGCCAGAATTATGGCGTACATGTTGTGCGCCATATTTATTAATTGTTTTAGACACATTTTGCGGCGTGCTTGACAAGGGGCGTGGCCTAGAATAAAGGGGCGTGTCTTAAACTAAGCCAACCAAGAGGTGGTATAAGGAAGAGAAAAGTGTCTAACATGTCTAGCAAAATCTATCATACATCGTGCACCACTGTGATAAATTTGGCGCAATTTCTGACTTCCTTGTATCAGTTTACACTGTGTAAAACTCAGATAGTTTTAGGCCCCATGCACACTAACTTATTTTTGCGGCCGCAATTCACCCGCAAATCTGCAGGTGAATTGCGACCCCATTCATTTCAATGGGCCCATGCATACGACCTTGGTTTCCACGGTCCATGCATTGCCCAGGAACCTGGACCGCAAAAACAACGGACATGTCTTATTACGGTCGTGTTTTGCGGTACATGCTCATAGAAAATAATGCACGCGGTCATATGCACGGCCCGCGATTTGAGGGTGGCCGTGGGTGACACTCCGCGGACGTACGAGCCGTAAGTCACGGTCAATGCACCTCACTATGGTCGTGTGCATGAGGCCTCAGTAAATCTGCCCCATGGTAATACCAGTGACAGCCCGCTCTTTCCCGGTGGGGTACAGTCCTCCGCACATCTTTATCCACGTCTCATCTTGTATGTGCCGGTTACTTTTCTTCTTATACCTGAGAAGTAACAAAAATAACATCAGAAACTAAAAAAACACAATTCCAAGTATTTCTCCCCATTTCTAAAAATAACATTTCCTGCAGGTGAATAATGGAAAATATAAAGATATAAATATATTCAGGCCTATGTGTCTGTCCAGGGGGTCAGTGAGGGTCCTGCCTGTTATATGTGGGGAGGTCGTGCTGCACAATAACGGAGGGGAAAATGTCTGTACATCAATATATATTTGTCTCTAGGAGCCCCTACAAAGTCTCAGTGAGGGCCCTGTCTGTTATACGGGGGGGGCTTGTATACAGCGTTAGTAACAGGCATGTCACTCCAGTATAGATATTTTGGGTGCCGGTTCTTCGACCTCACTGTCCATAGTTTAATTAAACACCTTAAGAAAATGGATCATCACTAAGAAGTTTTATTTAAAGGGGTACTCCCATCTTACTATTTCTCTGGGACTCACACCTATGTGGAAAACGGAGGTCTCTCCCTGACCCTGTCCTGCTTTGTTCCCAGATCCCTGTCCCGTCTAATGGCTGCTGATTCCAGGTGGAGAATGACTTGGGAAAGGCCTCGCACGTCCCTCTCTCTATTCTGTTCTATGGAAGTTTCGGAAACAGCTGAGCGCTGTTGAACTATTTGTGTAACTCCCATAGTACAGAACGGAGAGAGCTGCGTGCATGCGCATAGGTGGATATCACATAAACGTCTGAGATGGAGAAAACCCTCTAAAGAGATTATTTCATTAAAGGGGTTGTACATAATTAGAAAAATAGAGCTGATATCTTCCAAAAACAGAGCCACACCTGTCCACAGGTGATGTGCGGTGTGTGGACAGCTTAGCCCTATACATTTCAATACAGAAAAGCTGCAATACCACACACAGCCTCTGGACAGAGGTGGCGCAGAGCTTCCATTTGGGTCATAGAGAGGGTCTCCAGCGTGATACCCCCCTCTATAATATCTAAATACCCTTTTAGGGCATTTCAGGTGTAACCAGAAGTTAAGGTGATACAAAAAAATATTCCATACATGAGATTTCCTTAATGGAGATATTGTAACAATAATTACTGAAAATATGTAATTGACTTTTTCCTCCATTGTAGGAATAGAACCCGAGAAGTGACGTTTTGGACTACGGAACAGTCGATCCTCCGGATGAAATGCTGTGTGGTTGGAGCGCAGTCCCAGGAGCGCTGGTGTTGTTGTGCTGATCCATGTTCTTCTTATCTGGAGCTTGTATACAGAACACGCAATCCTTCTGGTCGGACCTACTAACATATATAAGCACAGCCTAAACACACACGTAATGATATATAATAACATAACATTAACATAACATTACTATGTATCAGCCCTGATACGTCAGTGTCATCATATTTCTGGGGTCCCCGCACACAGGATATACGTTACCTCCTGCGATGATGTCACTTCCCTGTATTTCCTGTATGACATGGCTGCTCTTCCTCTTCCCGTTTCCCTTTCTGATGTATTTCCTCTTCCTGTGTGATAAGACGTGTGCTGTTGCCTCCTGCTGTGTATAACACGAGATGCAACATGTCTTATAAAACATGTAAATAATAATCGCAGAAAGCAAAAAAGATTTTGTTCATTTCCATTCACATCAATGGTTATTTGTTTGCAGCCGTTTTTCTGAGCCATACTTGTCTGTTTTTAGAATCAACTACAGGGAGATTTGAGATGTGGTTTGAGAATTTCTTTCCTATGTAAACCCCACCGATAAGGACAGCTAAGAAGCCTCAGTTATCAGCGAGCGACCCCATCATTAGAGTAAGCAGAGTGCCCCCATACAGTGCCAGCAGAGTATTGTCCCTTACACAGTGCCAGTATACTGCCCCCTCATAAACAACACTACCAGCAGAGACCCCCTCAATAAACCATATTGCCAGCAAAGTGCCTCCAATAATTAGTGCCAGCAGACTGCCCCCAATAACCACTACAAGCAGAGTTCCCCCTCACAAATAGTCCCAGCAGAGTGCCTTCCTTTATGCAGCTACATCATGTAAGATCTTCCCTAGTTTGGAAGTCTCCAGGACAATCTGGGAGAGAAGACAAGTGTGATGTAACCTGGTTGCAGTGTGTAAATGTAGCCTGAAACATCACGTGTAGCCCCTAAGTCTATGTTCACATGTTACATATTTATTGCAGATTTCCATGGTCAAATTGACACATAAAGTATGAATGTGAATAGGGTTCTAGAAAACTGCATAAACTTGCAGCAGTAACAATCTGCAGTAGATTGTAATGCAAAGGATGCACAGCCAAATATGCTGCAAAATCCACATGTAATATATGGAGAAATATTAGGCCTAGTTCACACAGAGTTTTTTTGGAGCGTTTTTTTAAGTGGAAAACGCATCGAAAACCGCACCAAAAAACTGCCGAAAACTAATCTTATTGATTTCAATGGGATGCAGAGGCGTTTTTCCCACGAGAAAAAAACACTCACAGGAAAAAGCAGCGTCAAGCCCTTTCTTCAAGCGTTTCCGTCTCTGACCTCCCATTGCCATCAATGGGAGGCAAAGAAGATGGTTTTCGCAGCATTTTTGCCTGCGGTGCTCAATGGCCGTGGTCGAAAAATGCGTAAAAAAAGCGGCAGAAGGAATTTTGAGGCAGATTTTTCCACCTGCAAAAAACTTGGTGTGTAAACAGGGACTTTGTGTCCACATGTGACCTACTCTATCCAATCACAGCTGTAATTCCAGCCAAGGCTGCCTAAGATTATGTTCACACCCACCACTTCTCCTGCGGTTTGGCCGCTGCAGCCCGATGAGGAGGGATTATAACTAGAAATTGTGGATATAAAGAACATGCAGAGGTTTCTGTGTGACAGTCTAAGGGCATGACCAGACATGGCGGAGTTCTGCATACACTGTCCGCATCAATGCCGCACATAATCTGCGTTGCAGATTCTGTCGCGGCTTTGCCTAAAATGGGCATTAAATTGATGCGGACTGGCCGTTGCGTATTGAGGGGGAAAGGGCTTCCCTTCTCTCTATCAGTGCAGGATAGAGAGAAGGGACAGCCCTTTCCCTAGTAAAAGAAAAAGAAATTCATACTTACCCGGCCGTTGTCTTGGTGACGCGTCCCTCTTTCGACATCCAGCCCGACCTCCCTGTATGACGCGGCAGTTCATGTGACCGCTGCAGCCTGTGATTGGCCTGTGATTGGCTGCAGCCGTCACTTGGACTGAAACGTAATCCCGGGAGGCCGGACTGGAGGAAGAAGCAGGGAGTTATGGGTAAGTATGAACTTCTATTTTTTTTACAGGCTGATGTATATTGTGATCGGATGTCACTGTCCAGGGTGCTGAAACAGTTACTGCCAATCGTTTAACTCTTTCAGCACCCTGGACAGTGACTATTTACTGACATCGCCTATTAACGCTCCTGTAATTACGGGTGCACACACGCAGTCACCCGTAATTACGGGAGCCCCATTGACTTCCTCAGTCTGGCTGTAGATCTAGAGATACATAGGTTTAGCCAGAATGAAGAACTATCATGTTAGTAAAACCAGTACGCTCCGCAGCACACATAACATCTGCGGACTTCATTGCGGAATTTTCACTCTCCATTGAAGTCAATGGAGAAATTCCGCAATGAGTCCGCAACAAGTCCGCTACACGTCCGCAACAGCCAGTGTATGCTGCGGACACCAAATTCCGCACCACAGCCTATGCTCCGCAGAATTGTCCGCAACGTGTAAACGAACCCAACTAAAAAGCTGTGGAAAGCAATGGAGAAACGTGTACGCTGCGGATTTCCGCTGCGGACTATCCGCAGCGGAATTGCAGAGCAATTCCGCCACGTCTGGTCATGCCCTAAGGCTCTGTTCACATCTGCATTGGGGTCCCGTTCTGACGTTCCCGTCAGAGGTTTCCGTCAGAACAGGACCCTGAGCAGACACAAACTGACACCGACGGAAACCAGGGGTTTCCGTTTCCATCACCATTGATTTCAGTAGTCGACTAAGCTATTGCTTCCGGCAAAACGAAGGGTCCGGAGCACAAAAGAGACAAACGGAAACCACGGGCACCGGCTCCGTCACCATTGAAATCAATGGTGATGGAAACGGAAACCCCTGGTTTTCGTCGGTGTCTGCTCAGGGTCCCGTTCTAACGGAAACCTTCGACGGAACGTCAGAACGGGACCCCAACGCAGATGTGAACAGAGCCTAATATGGATGAGAAAGGGGAGGTGGGACTACTCATTTATTATGCCCTGATACTGAACTGGTATTACTAGTATTATACCCTGTTCTATGAACTCTACCCGCTGGAGTACCCCAAAGATGCTTGTACCACTGATCGAGGTGCTATGTGTTTTGTAGTAAAATTAAATTGGTATTTGATTATTTTTTTTACAGTTAATATTTATTAAAAATTCTGTTTTAAAGTTTTTTGCCTGGCAGTGATAGTTTGATATTTGTCCAAAACCTATTTATTTCCATTTTTCATGGATATTATGAGGTGGGACGACTCACCTAACCAGTATGTTCCTGACGGGAGCTGCATGCGTCCATCTCATCAAGTCTCCGATCTCCTGGCAGCTCCACTTTGTACAGATCCTACAATGAAAATCTATGCAAAAAGTTTACACCAAAAAAACAGAAAATTCTACTGCGGAACCAGGATTGTTGTTGTGTGGCAGGGCTGCACCTCGCCCTTCTGCTGCCGGAGGTAAACAGTGAAATAGCGCCACCACCTGCATCACCATAGAGTGGCCATGTGGGGTAGAGAAAAGATAGCAAAGAAAATATAGAAAACCTTTATGTTTACATGTAGTAGAAATCTATTTAATACAAGTGAATAATATTTATAAAAATCGTAATCACATGCTGCGTTAGGCCTCATTCCCACGACAGGGTTTCCCGGCCGGGTGCCGGCCGTTCATAAATCGGCCGGCACCCGGCTGCATTAGGAATAATAGACCCCTAATGGGGCTATTCACACGACCGATTTTTTGACGGCCGGGGAAACCGGCCGTCAAAAAATAGGACATGCTCTATCTTCGGCCGGGTACCCGGCCGCCCGGCTCCCATAGAAGTCTATGGGGCCGGGTAATACCCGGCCATCACCGGGATGTGTCCCGAGTGATGGCCGGGTTTTCCGGCGCTTGCGCTCTATCTCCTCCTCCTCACAGCGCAGAGTGCATGTGAGGAGGAGGAGTTGATGCCATTCTGACGAATGGCATTGCTGTACACTGTGTTGCAGGGCCGGGGTGTACAGCAGGTGGAAGGGAGCGCTGCGCTGGCTCCCTTCCCCTGCTTGTTTTAAAAGCACCCTGGCCCGGCAACACCTTCGATGGCGCCGCTAGCAGCTGCTGCGGCTGCTACTACTGCAGCGACGCCACTATCGCAGAGCAGGGAGGTATCTCCCCGCTCTGCTATGTGCTAGCCGCACTTTAGCTCCTTGAAGGAGCGGAATCCCCGTGTTTTCGGGGATTCCGCTCCTGGACAGAGCGCTTGATGTCTCTGTCCATATCTGGGCAGTGACATCAGGGGAAACTCCTGAAGCGGAATCCCCGAACACATGGGGATTCCCCTTCAGGAGTTGCCGCTGATGTCACTGTCCAGATCTGCCCGGCCCGGATGCAAAACTTTATGCAAACCGGCCGGGCAGAATCGCCGATTTTACCGGCCGGCACTCGGGCTTGGGCGCGACCCGGTCGTGTGAATCCCGCCTTAGGCCTCATTCACACGACAGGGTCCGAGTGTCGGCCGGGAAAATCGGCCGTTTTTGGCCGATTTTCCCGGCCGGTTTGCATCCGTTCCGATTCCGTTCCGGGCCGTGTTGCTGTTTTTACCGGCCGATTTGGACCCGATTTGCATCCGGTTTTTTCCCTGACCGTTTTTTAATCGGATTCATTTTTTGCACTTTACTTATTTTTTTATTATTATGTTCTGTCCCTCAAAGGTCAAAAAATACCTTTTTGGAACTTTTAATATTTTTTTTCTTTCTTTTACACCATGTTTTTCCCTGTAACTGGAGCTGCACAGCAGCCCCAGTTACAGGGGAAATCAGCCCTCTCACAGTGACGATTGTCACTAATAGGATTGTGCTAGGTCTAGTAAGACCCAGCAGCAGTCTGTCACTAACGGCACCCGGCGATCATGTGACCAGTCACATGATCACCGGGAGGAATAGAGACAGCACCGCTGCTGTCTCTATTTCTATACACAGCGTTCATTGAGCGTTGTGTAAAAAGACATCGTAGAAGACAGAAGCAGTGAAAGCTGCTTCTATCCTCTCCTCAGGGTCCCCCGCCGGCAGTCACTGACAGCCGGAGACCCGACATTCAGCTGCCCGATCGCGCGGGCAGCAAGTTAAAACCCGAGCCGTAAAAAGTCTATGGCTCGGGTTTTAAGGACCCTGACCGCTGGCCGTAAAAACACAGCCAGCGGTCGGGAACCGTAACAAGCAGGGGAAGGGAGCCAGCGCAGCGCTCCCTTCCACCTGCTGTACACCCCGACCCTGCCACACAGTATCACCAGCGTAGCCATTCGTCCGAATGGCATCAACTCCTCCTCCTCACATGCACTCTGCACCACAGTGTGAGTGCGCGAGTGACGGTTGACCCGGCCATCACTCGGGACACATTCCGGTGATGGCCGTGTATTACCCGGCCCCATAGACTTCTATGGGAGCCGGGCGGCCGGGTACCCGGCCGAATATAGGGCATGTCCCATTTTTTGACGGCCGGTTTTCCTGGCCCGTCAAAAAAATCGGTCGTGTGAATAGCCCCATTAGGGGTCTATTATTCCTAATGCAGCCGGATGCCGGACGATTTATGAACGGCCGGCATCCGGCCGGGAAACCCTGTCGTGTGAATCCCGCCTTAATTCTGCAGTGTATTACTGACATACCTACCTACCTGCACTCATTATATTACACTCATCCATTATATACCTACCTGCACTCATTATATTACACTCATCCATTATATACCTACCTGCACTCACTACATTACACTCATACATTATATACCTACCTGCACTCATTATATTACACTCATACATTATATATCTACCTGCACTCATTATATTACACTCATCCATTATATACCTACCTGCACTCATTATATTACACTCATCCATTATATACCTAGCACTCATTATATTACACTCATCCATTATATACATACCTGCACTCACTATATTACACTCATCCATTATATACCTACCTGCACTCATTATATTACACTCATACATTATATACCTACCTGCACTCACTACATTACACTCATACATTATATACCTACCTGCACTCATTATATTACACTCATCCATTATATACCTACCTGCACTCATTATATTACACTCATACATTATATACCTACCTGCACTCATTATATTACACTCATCCATTATATACCTACCTGCACTCATTATATTACACTCATCCATTATATACCTACCTGCACTCACTACATTACACTCATACATTTTATACCTACCTGCACTCATTATATTACACTCATACATTATATACCTACCTGCACTCATTATATTACACTCATCCATTATATACCTACCTGCACTCATTATATTACACTCATACATTATATACCTACCTGCACTCACTATATTACACTCATCCATTATATACCTACCTGCACTCATTATATTACACTCATCCATTATATACCTACCTGCACTCACTATATTACACTCATCCATTATATACCTACCTGCACTCATTATAGTACACTCATCCATTATATACCTACCTGCACTCATTATATTACACTCATATATTATATACCTACCTGCACTCATTATATTACACTCATCCATTATATACCTACCTGCACTCACTATATTACACTCATCCATTATATACCTACCTGCACTCATTATATTACACTCATCCATTATATACCTACCTGCACTCATTATATTACACTCATATATTATATACCTACCTGCACTCATTATATTACACTCATCCATTATATACCTACCTGCACTCACTATATTACACTCATCCATTATATACCTACCTGCACTCATTATATTACACTCATACATTATATACCTACCTGCACTCACTATATTACACTCATACATTATATACCTACCTGCACTCATTATATTACACTCATCCATTATATACCTACCTGCACTCATTATATTACACTCATCCATTATATACCTACCTGCACTCACTACATTACACTCATACATTTTATACCTACCTGCACTCATTATATTACACTCATACATTATATACCTACCTGCACTCATTATATTACACTCATCCATTATATACCTACCTGCACTCATTATATTACACTCATCCATTATATACCTACCTGCACTCACTATATTACACTCATCCATTATATACCTACCTGCACTCATTATATTACACTCATCCATTATATACCTACCTGCACTCATTATATTACACTCATATATTATATACCTACCTGCACTCATTATATTACACTCATCCATTATATACCTACCTGCACTCACTATATTACACACATCCATTATATACCTACCTGAACTCACTATATTACACTCATCCATTATATACTTACATGCTGGCCCTTTAAGAAACGGCCTGGGCCAGCGCGCACTTGGGATCCGGCTGCCGTGAGCAGGAGACATCAGTGGACGTTAGCGACCTCGTGGTGGAGGAGGCTGTCAAGCAAGGTACAGGATCCAGCGACGGAGACCACTGGCAGGAGAGGGACCTGCCGCCAGCGTTACAATAACTTTACCCCAGTCCTCTGCAGTCCAATCAATATACTTAAAACAGGATGTCAGTCTGTCCTTGATGTTTTTCTTGGAGAGAAGTGGCTTCTTTGCAGCTCTTCTTGACACCAGTCCAGCCTCCAAAAGCCTTCACCTCACTGTGCGTGCAGATGCACTGACAGATGTCTGAGGAAGCGCTGCACTGCTGTTGAACCGATCCCATAGCTGAATCCTCTTTAGGAGAAGGTCCTGGTACTTGCTGGAATTTCATGGACACCCTGAAGCCTTCTTCATAGCAAATGAACCTCTCTCCTTGAAGTACTGGATGATCCGATAAATGGTTCATTTTGGGGTAATCTTACAAGCAGCAATGTCTTTGCCTGTAAGTCTCTTTTGATGCAAAGCAATGATAAGCAAGTTAACGACATCCACCGGGATCCGTTATATGTCAATGTGGTGATGTATCTAGACGACATCAAGATTTTCTCACCCGCTTTGACTACACATTGGAAACGTGTTCGACAGGTCTTTCAACGGTTGCTGGAGAATAAGCTCTGTGCAAAGTTGGAGAAGTGGGTCTTCCAGAAATCCTCCCTTCCCTTTCTAGATTATATAGTCTCTGACCAGGGATTGAAGATGGACACCAACAAAACATCTGCTGTGTTGAACTGGCTTTGTTCTCAGGGTCTCCGTGCAATTCAACGCTTTCTGGGATTTGCACATTTCTACCCGCAGATTATTCCCCACTACTCTTCATTACTGGCGCCTATTTCAGCTCTTACAAAGAAAGGAGTGAATGCCAAAAATGAGACCCAAGAGACCAAATTGGCATTTCTTCAACTCAGTCTGTCTCTGCCGCCCCTATATTGCAGCATCCGGACATCTCCAAGCAATTCTTCTTTGAGGTGGATGCCTCTACTATCGGTGCAGGTGCAGACCTGACGCAAAAATGTCTTACCGGCAAGACTGTCACCTGCGGCTTCTTCTCCTAGTTATTTTCTCCTGCCGAGAAGAATTACTCTTAGAGATCAGGAGCTTCTGGCCATTGAATTGGCATTGGAAGAGTGGAAACATCTGCTAGAAGGGGTCATGCATCCTGTAATTATTTTCAGACCACGAATATTTGGTCTATCTACAGACCGCTCAGCGGTTGAATCCGCGCCAGGCCAGGTGGGCGCTCTTCTTTGCCTGATTTGAAATTCTGTTACATTTCCGTCCTGCCGAAAGGAATACTAAGGCTGACGCTCTGTCTCGGTGAATTGAAATTAACTTGGTTTTTATTTTTCCAAAGTACAATACAAAAGTATACAACATCCCAATGATACAGTCTCACAGTGTTGTATACAAAACACAGAAAAAGCTTGCACCTTTAGATATCAGAAACGTGCCTCGGACGTTGACATACTGACATATTAACAGACAAACAAACATAAAAACAGACATACAAAGAGTGGTGGTGATAAATACAAGCAATTATACATATGAGATATCAAAAAGGAACAGGATGATGCAGGATACGAAAACCATGTATAAGTTAGCACAGATACATTCACAGAGTGACAGAGTTCTTGCGGAGCAGAAGTTGAATATGGGGTAACTCCGTCCAAGGGGCCCATTGAGACAAACACTTCTGCCTATAACCTTTAGATGTAGCAAAGTGCAATACGTAATAGAAGTGAAGATAAACCCTGTTTAGCACCTCCGAGAGATTCAGAGCCTCAGCTGTTTTCCATCTCTTGGCTATATGGAATCTGGAAGCGATAAGAATATGGCTTATTGGCCACCTATATTCTAAAGGGATCTCATCCATCTGCATATCCAATAAAGCCAATGCAGGGGAAGGTAAAAGTTCTGCTCCCATTAATTCTGATATGTAGCGGAAGATACGCTTCCAGAATGGGTAGACTGATTTACATGTCCACCATATATGAAATAATGTGCCCCTTGCTCCACATTCCCTCCAACACAAAGGAGAAACCCAGGCTTGCATATGTTGTAACAGGTGTGAGGTACCAACGAAACTGAATTATCCTAATGGCTTCTATATGATTGACACATTTGGATATCCTATGTGAGTGATGTAAAGCAGCCCTCCAGTCCTCCTCCGAGTACTCCCGACCCATATCCGTCTCCCACTGAGACATGTATTTCAATTTGAGAAATGAGCTGTGGGTGTTTAAGGACAAGTAAGCTGAGGCCAAACCTTTCAGCGATGTAATATCCGAATCTGTCTCGGTGATTTGATGACTCTGATCAAGTGAAACATATTATATCGATCCTTCTCGCATCATTCTGGTGGCTCCAGTCCTACTGAAGGATATCCATCATCGTAAAACCTTTGTTCCCTCAGCCAGAAGAAGGACAGTGCTTTCCTGGGGACATAACCCTAAACTGGCCGATCACGCAGGTGTGCGTAAAACCAGAGAGCTCATTTCTCAGCAATTTTGGTAGCCAGCCATGGTCCAGGATGTTCAGGACTATGTGGCTTCCTGTTCCTTCTGCTCCCAGAACAAGACCTCCAAGTCCAGACCAGCTGGCCTTCTTCTACCTCTTCCAGTCCCTGATTCTCTGTGGCAACATATTGCGATGGACATTGTGAGGGATCTACTCCTTTCACCCGAATGCAATACCATCTGGGTGGTAGTAGATCGCTTCTTCAAAATGGCACATTTTGATCTTTTGTCTTGTTTGCCTTCTACTCCTCATCTTGCCGGTCTCTTTATACAGCATATATTTCGTCTGCATGTTCTTTCCCATCATATTGTTTCTGACCACGGTGTACAGTTCACCTAAAGATTTTGGAGAGCTCTGTGTGGCCTGCTGGTAGTCAAGTTAGATCTTTCTTCTGCATACCATCCACAGTTCAATGGCCAAGTGGAGAGGGTCAACCAGATCCTAGAGAACTTTCTACACCATTTCAGGCAACGTGTCCGCTAGTATCAATTGTATCAGTTATTACAAAATGTTTCTTCACATTTAAGTGTTTTATCTGCTGCTGGGGTGCAATCGCCACCTCCTCAATTTGCTGCCTTCAGTCCTGGATTGCATCTACTACTCCTCCACCTTATAAAGGCGACTCCAAGCCTTGTAGAGGATTAAATCAATGCACAATCCGTTTTGAGCTTTAAGCGCAGCAATTTGCTTCCGACCACGCTAAGGTAGCCAACATCTTGTCTCTACTGTCTGGCGATGCGGCAGGCCTGGGCTTCACCTCTATGGAAAAGGACAACCCCATCATGTTTGTTACCCAAGAATTTTTCACGACTTTTAAATCATCATCTGCTTCTTCGTCACTACTCCAGTAGGACAATATGCCATCCAGTTTTGCACATTATCCACAGAGTAAGGCCCCATGCACGCGACCGGAAAAAACGGAGCCATTCACTTTCATTGAA
Organism: Rhinoderma darwinii; assembly: GCF_050947455.1. NCBI lineage: Eukaryota > Metazoa > Chordata > Amphibia > Anura > Rhinodermatidae > Rhinoderma > Rhinoderma darwinii. The sequence continues at coordinate 131,481 of NW_027464136.1, forward strand.
CACTGACACCTTTCCGTAGCACTACGGAAGGGTGTCCGTGCCGTGGAAATGTTCCGGGAATTATGGAACATGTCCGTTCTTTTGCATTTTGCGGGCCGTGCTCCCATACTTTGTATGGGAGCACGGCCCGAAAATGCGGCTGTCAGTCGGCGGCCGGCCGTGCCCGCAATTGCGGGCCGTGATTGGGGGCACGGTCGTGTGCATGGGGCCTTACAGTGGAACATTGATTCTCTTGTCGCTATGTTTTGGAAAGGTCTGGCAGACCGCATCAAGGATGAACAGGCCCTGTATTAACTACCGAGGTCTTAATGAAATCACGATAAAAAAAAAAAACACGTTCATTTCCAAGCTCTTTGACTGACTGCAAGTTGCTAAGACTTTCACCAAGCTAGACTTACGTGGTACTTACAATTTGATTCACATCTGTGAAGGGAATGAGGGGAAAATCATGTTTAACACTAGAGATGGAAACCATGAATATCTAATTGTGCCTTTTGGTCTCCGAAATCCCCCGGCTGTCTTTCAAGAACATGTTAACGACATTTTGCAAGATCTATTATACGGCTGTGTTTTGTTATATTTGGATGCCATTTTTGTTTTCTCCCTAGACCACTATACTCATCGCAAGCAATAGAGTCTTGTTCTGCACTGACTTACAGAGAATCATCTATATGCCAAGCTTAAAAAATTGCTTTTTGAGTGATCCAGACTGTCTTTTGTAGGATAAATCTCTGATCAAGGAATTCAAATAGATCCAGCAGTACTTAAATTGTCTAGTCCCCATGGACTCAAAGCCATACAACGACTTCCTGAAGTTACTAATTATGATCGACAATTAATTCCTACATTTTCTTACCTGGTGGCACCCATCTCTGCTATCACCAAAATGGGTTTCATTGCCAAAATTCGGACTTCTAAAGCTGTTTCTGCTTTCCTCAGCCTTAAACAGGCCTTCTCCTCTGCCTTAGTTCTCCATGGACTGGACTACAGTAAAACCTCCATCTTGGAGAAGCAGGTCTCATCTGTAAGGAGTGCGTGCTGTTCTTTTTCAAAAAAATTATAAAGCAAAAACGCTTTCCTGTGGATTCTTCTCCAATGCCTTGTCCCCTACCCAGAAAAATGATGGCATTGGAGATCAGGAACTCTTGGCCATAAAATTAGCTCTCGAAGAATGGAGACGTTTGCTAGAAGGTGCTCATTATCCCATCACTGTCTACACCGACCACAAAAATGTATTGTATCTGCAAACGGCATATAGACTAAACCCTCATCAAGCAGGTTGGACTTGGCTTACCAAGTTGCTCTGGTTGTACTGTAATCTGGTTCGTAGTTGACTGTTTTTTGAAGATGGCACACTTTATTCCTCTGACCGGCCTTTCTTCTGCTAAACGTCTGTCTAATCTCTTCAGTAAACACATTTTTCATCTGCGATGACTCCCTAAGCATATCGTGTTCAATAGAGGAGTGACATTTACGTCAAAGTTCTAAAGGCCACTCTGCAAGTTGTTTGAAGTTAATTTGGATTTTCTTTCCGCCTACCACCATTAATCTAATGGAGAATTGGAATGGTTCAACCAGGTTTTGGAAAACTTTTTCAGCAATTTTGTGTCCGCACTTCAAGATGACTGGACTAGTCTCCTTCCCTGGGCAGAGTTTGCTTATAATAACTACACCTGGGAATCCACACCTTTTTTCTTGATTTATGGACAGCATCCAAGAATCCCTCTGCCAGTTCCAACACTGTCCAAAGTTCCAGCAGCCAGTTTCACTCAATTCTTGCACAAAGGCCAGGAGGCCAAGGAGTCTATAAGTAAAGGAGTAGGCCGATTGAAGGGAAATGCATACAAGAAGTATAGAGTTCCTCCACAATTCCACCTAGGAGACAAGGTCTAGTTATCCACCAAGTACATTTGTTTGAGGACCCACTGTTTTAAATTGGATCCTTGGTTTTCTACAAGCTCCGACTCCCACAGTCTTTGAAAACTCCCAAATGTTTTCATGTGCCTCTTCCCAAGTCTCTGTTCCGGAATCACTTCTCCAAGAAGTTTCCTCGTTCTCCTGCTTCCTCCACTCCTGATAGAGAGTATGAAGTCAACGGGATTCTGGGCACCAAGAGGTCCAGAGGGAAGCTCCGGTACCTGGTCAATTAGAAAATCTTTGGTCTGAGGAGAAATCTTGGGAACCTGAGGAAAATGATCATGCTTCATGTCTCCTCTGGAAATGTTGTCTTCACTTTCCCCACAAGGCTAAAAAGAGGGGGCATAAGGCTCTCTGCGGCTGCCATATACTTACCTCTACATGACGTCCTCTGGCTCCTGGTCACCACCACATACCTCCATCACTATGTGACATACACCTACTAATCCACACTCACTATATTACACTCATCCAATATATACCTACCTTCCTACCTGCACTCACTATATAACACTCATCCATTATATACCTACCTATCTGCACTCACTATATTACACTCATCCAATATATACCTACCTATCTGCACTCACTATATTACACTCATCGATTATATACCTACCTACCCAAACTCACTAATTTACACTCATCTATTATATACTTCTTTGCACTCACTAAATAACACACTTCCATTTTACACCAACCTACCCACACTCACTATATTATACTCATCCATTACCATTTATTTTAGCCTCTTTAGGGCTCTATTTGTTCTGACCCTTTTTTAGGGCATCATCTGTTTTTGGCCCCACGCAGGCACCATTTCAGTGGTCCTCGGGCACTATTTACATGGTCCTTTCTCGGGCACCATTTCTATGGTCCTCATTTGGGTACCATTTGTTTTGGCCTCTTTAGGGCTCTATTTGTTTTAACCCTTTTCTATGGCATCATCTGTTTTTGGCCACACGCAGGCACCATTTCAGTGGTCCTCGGGCACTATTTATATAGTCCTTACTCAGGAACCATTTCTATGGTCTTCATCTAGGTACCATTTATTTGGCCTCTTTAGGGCCTTCTTTGTTTTGGCCCTTTTCTAGGGCATCATCTGTTTTTGGCCACACGCAGGCACCATTTCAGTGGTCCTCGGGCACTATTTATATGGTCCTTTCTCGGGCACCATTTCTATGGTCCTCATTTGGGTACCATTTATTTTGGCCTCTTTAGGGCTCTATATGTTTTGACCCTTTTCTAGGGCGTCTGTTTTTGGCCACACGCAGGCACCATTTCAGTGGTCCTCGGGCACTATTTATACAGTCCTTACTCGGGAACCATTTCTATGGTCTTCATCTAGGTACCATTTATGTGGCCTCTTTAGGGCTCTCTTTGTTTTAGCGCTTTTCTAGGGCATCATCTGTTTTTGGCCACACGCAGGCAACCTTTCAGTGGTCCTCGGGCACTATTTATATAGTCCTTACTCAGGAACCATTTCTATGGTCTTCATCTAGGTACCATTTATTTGGCCTCTTTAGGGCTCTCTTTGTTTTGGCCCTTTTCTAGGGCATCATCTGTTTTTGGCCACACGCAGGCACCATTTCAGTGGTCCTCGGGCACTATTTATATGGTCCTTTCTCGGGCACCATCTCTATGGTCCTCATTTGTGTACCATTTATTTTGGCCTCTTTAGGGCTCTATTTGTTTTGACCTTTTTCTAGGGCATCTGTTTTTGGCCACACGCAGGCACCATTTCAGTGGTCCTCGGGCACTATTTATACAGTCTTTATTCGGGAACCATTTCTATGGTCTTCATCTAGGTACCATTTATTTGGCCTCTTTAGGGCTCTCTTTGTTTTGGCCCTTTTCTAGGGCATCATCTGTTTTTGGACACACGCAGGCACCATTTCAGTGGTCCTCGGGCACTATTTATATGGTCCTTTCCTTGGCACCATTTCTATGGTCCTCATTTGGGTACTATTTATTTTGGCCTCTTTAGGGCTCTCTTTGTTTTGGCCCTTTTCTAGGGCAACATCTCGTTGTAACCCGTCATCTACAGCGTAATCTCGCGAGATTACGCTGTGCTCTGCTGTAACTACCATAGACACATTAAAGAAGTGCAGAGATTGTGAATAGACATCCCGTGGAATGTCTATTCACTGTCTAAACACTTCAGTATTGTTAATGTGTTAGTATAAGACAGCACATAGCGATCTAAAAGGATCCCTATGCGCTGCCTAAATGAATTTAGAGGAGTGCAGGACGCTGATTGGTCAGCGTCATACACTCCCCTGTACAACGCCCACTTGGTCTGAAGTAAAAACACGCCCACTTGGGCATTATGACACTCATTAGCATAAATCTAAAACCGCTAATAAAGTGGTGAAAATAGATCATGTTTTTTTTAATAGAAAGCATTACTGTCACCTACATTACAGCGCCGATCTCCTAATGTATGAGATTGGGCACTTATAATGTGGTGACAGAGCCTCTTTAACCCCTTCCTGCTGTGGCCACTTTTGACCTTCCTGACAGAGCCTCATTTTTCAAATCTGACATGTTTCCCTTTATGTGGTAATAACTCCGGAATGCTTTTACCTATCCAAGCGATTCTGAGATTGTTTTCTCGTGACACATTGGACTTTATGTTATTGGCAAAATTTGCCCGATACATTCAGTATTTAATTGTGGAAAAACACCCAAATTTTGCGAAAAAAGGCAAAAATTAGCATTTTTCTCAATTTAAATGTATCTGCTTGTAAGACAGGCAGTTATAACACACAAAAATTTTGCTAATTAACATCCCCCATATGTCTACTTTAGTTTGGCATAGTTTTTCGAACATCCTTTTATTTTTCTAGGACGGTACAAGGCTTTGAACTTTAGTAGCAATTTCTCACATTTTCAAGAAAATTTCAAAAAGCTATTTTTACAGGGGCCAGTTCAGTTGTGAAGTGGCTTTGAGGTCATTGGCTTTTAGATATTAGAAACCACCAATAAGTCACCCCATTTTAAAAACTGCACCCCTCAAAGTATTCAAAACAGCATTTAGAAAGTTTCTTAACCCTTTAGACATTTCACAGGAATTAAGGCAAACTAGAGGTGAAATTTACAAAGTTCATTATTTTTTTCCAGAAATTCATTTTGAATCCATTTTTTTTGTACCACAGAAGGTTTTACCAGAGAAATGTAACACAATATTTATTGCCCAGGTTCTGCAGTTTTAGGAAATATCCCACATGTGGCTCTAGTGTGCTACTGGACTGAAGCACCGGCCTCCGAAGCAAAGGAGCACCTAGTGGATTTTGGGCCTCCTTTTTATTAGAATATATTTTAGGCACCATGTCAGCTTTGAAGAGGTCTTGTGGAACAGTGGAAACCCCCCAAAAGTGACCCCATTTGGGAAACTACACCCTTCGAGGAATTTATTTAGGGGTGTAGCAAGCATTTTGACCTGCCAGTTTTTTTTTTCAAAAATTTTTGGAACTAAGCCATGGTAAATGAAAATCTACATTTTTTCAAATAAAATGTAGGTTTAGCTAATTTTTTTTCATTTCCAAAAGAACTAAAGTAGAAAAAGCACCACAACATTTGTAGAGCAATTTCTCCCGAGTAAAATAGTACCCCACATGTGGTAATAAACGGTTGTTTGGACACATGGCATGGCTGAGAAGGGAAAGAGCGCCATTTGGCTCTTGGAGCTCAAATTTAGCAGGATTGCTTTGCGGAGGCCATGTCACATTTACAAAGCCCCTGAGGGGACAAAACAGTGGAAACCCCCAACAAGTGACCCCATTTTGGAAACTACACCCCATGAGGAAATTATCTAGGGGTACAGTGAGCAGTTTGACCCTACAGGCGTTTTACAGAACTTATTGGAAGTAGGCCGTAAAAATGAAAATCTTCATTTTTTCAAAGAAAATGTAGGTTTAGCTATTTTTTTTTCATTTCTACAAGGACTGAAGGAGAAAAAGCACCGCAACATTTGTAAAGCAATTTCTCCCGAGTAAAACAATACCCCACATGTGGTCATAAACATCTGTTTGGACACACGGTAGGGCTCAGAATGGAAGGAGCACCATTTGGATTTTGGAATGGTTTCTGGGCGCCATGTCACATTTGCTGAGCCCCTGTAGTACTAGTAGTCATTTGTGTTGCACATGATTAGAAATTCCCATGTAGCCCCAACCTAAAGCATAAAGTTCCTTCATGGGCAAAGTTGCCAACAAAAATAGGTATTTCCCATGATGCAGTAAAGTGATTTGGAAGGATATGGGGGCTGTAGATGGGGTCTGCTCCCAATCGTACACGCATTCTCATATGTCTCACTATAGAGACTCTCTTCATGTAAGGGGCAGACATTACAAGATATCTGCAACCCCGGCATTATTCCCCATGTAGAAGATCATTCCCACAAAAATCCTTCATGTGTCTACAACTGTCCATAAAAGAGAGTCATTCATTCCTAAATATGTCACCAATCTTTCCTGATTACGCCATTTTATGGGTGCAACACGTCCGGCCATGTGTAGCAGTATACATATATACTCTATGTGAATAACGCAGACAATACATTCATATTAAATAGTCACCTACCTCTTGTAACTTACCTGTTCACCACATAGGAGTAGGACTGATGACATCATATGAAGGCACGTCATCTCTAAAAAGGGAAGAAAAAACAGTAAATAGATTGTAAATAAAAATAATAATTCTCAGTTAGACCCCGTTTACACAGAGTTTTTTTTGCAGGCAGAAAAATCTGCCTCAAAATTCATTCAGGAATGGAAAATCTGCCTGCAAATTCTTGCCGCTATTTTCGTGGCCTTTATCGCTGCATTTTTTGGGTAAAAAACGGCTCGAAAAACGCTTTCTCTCTGCCTTCCATCGATTTCAATGGGATGTCAGAGGCGGAACCGCGGCAAGAAAGAGCATGCAGCTTTTCTGTAACACGAGCGGATGAAAGCCGCCGCGGAAAAAAAACGCCTCCGCCTCCCATTGAAATCAATGGGAGGCGGTTTGGGACTTCTTTTGACACGAAATCTGATACGGTTTCGGCATCAAAAAACTTTGTGTGAACTGGGCCTTACAGATGTGTTAACCCTTAACTTGCATCAAGTTATACAATGTATCATAATACCAATTCAATACAATCTCGTGCCATCTAGCAAAAAAAAGCAACGTACACTTGTTTTTAACATGGGAGTCTATGGGCGACATATGGCATCCGTCGGAGTAAATACTTTCTTTTACATCTTCATTTAACATCTCGCGCCATACATCTCGGGTTAGGCCCCATGTACATGACCGTATTTTCATCTATCCGTAAATACTGTCGGTAAATACGAATCCGTAGACAGCCGTATATATATATGGAACGATATCCGCAAATACGGTCTGTAGTGCATCCGTATTTGATCCGTATATACGGATACGTAAAAAAAAAGGGAGGCTGCAAATGATGTCACTAACATGTTGCTTAGCAACGCTTCTGTAAATACGGACGATTTATGCATACACATCCGTAGCCGTCCGTATATACGGAAGCGCCCATAGGCTTCTATGGGAGAGTGGCAGGTTCTATCATTTTTTCAGCAAAAATACAGAAAGGTGTCCGTGGCCAATAGAAATGAATGGGTCCGTAATTACGGATGAAAAATACGGTCGTGTGCATGGGGCCGAAGACATAAGTTAAGGAAGGACACTTCTGTATATCTGCCCAGAGAAAACCCAGACAACTGTTGTCAATCAAATTGTCCACACTCCTGAATGGCAAGACTCCTTAGTAATGTAACGCTACAGTATGGTGAGGTGACATATCACTTCATAACTAGACGGATTTACTATTTCTATAGAGATGTGATAAAATCAATGCTACGGGGGCTGAAGGGAGGCAGAAAAGAAGAACGTTTTGCTTCTGAGTTATTTCCTGTTAACCCTTTCCTGTCGCTGCACTGGCTATTTATGTAAAGGAAAGGGTATTTAAATATGGCGCCTGCTCAGAAGCAGAGCGGGCGTCATAGCCGCTGGGTCTCTGCTGTGTAACACCGGCTCACACGCGGCAAGATGGCGGGAGCCGGTGTGTTCCTCTAGCAGCTGGCCGCCTTGTGAACGCTCCCAGCGCTGCTATAGGAAGATTGCTATTAGGACCTGCCTGTGGCAGGTCTCAATAACAAAGCACTGATTTCACCAGACTGCAATACTGTGATATTGCAGTCTATGGCACAAGCGATCCAATGATCGCAGGTACAAATCCCCTAGAGGGGCTAAAAAACAATTAAAAAAATTCCCTAGATCACAATATAAAAATAAACATAAACACATTAGGTATCCCTGCGTCCGAAAATACCCAAACTATAATAATATAAAAATATTTATCCAATATGGTGAACGCCGTAGCGTGAAAAAAATAAAAAATGTCTGAATCGCTGTTTTTTTGCCACTACAACCGCCCACAAAATTGAATGAAGTGTTTGAAATGCCCGATATTCCCCAAAATGGTATCAATAAAAACCACATCTTTCCACGTACAAAAAGACGCCTTACACAGCCCTGTACACAGAAATATAAAAACGTTATTATGGGGGTCACAATATGGTGCAAATATTTTTTTCAAACTTTGTAGTTTTTTTTAAAGGTAATAAAACATAACAAAAACTATATAAATTTGGTATCACCGCGATCCTACTGACCCTCAGAATAAAGGTAACATGTCACTTTCACTGTACAGAGAACACCATAAAAACGAAATCCATAAGAAAATTGCGGACCTGCTGTTTTTTTCCAATTCCACTCCATTCTAAAAAAAATTCCAGCTTCCCAGTATATCACACATAATATTAACCCCTTCCCTCTTTAGCCACTTTTGACCTTCCTGACAGCCTCATTTTTCAAATCTGACATGTTTCCCTTTATGTGGTAATAACTTCGGAATGCTTTAACCTATCCAAGCGATTCTGAGATTGTTTTCTCATGACACATTGGACTTTATGTTACTGGCAAAATTTGCTCGATACATACAGTATATAAATGTGAAAAACACCAAAATGTAACGAAAAATTGCAAAAATTAGCATTTTTCTAAATTTAAATGTATCTGCTTGTAAGACAGATAGTAATACCACACACAATTATTGCTAATTAACATCCCCCATATGTCTACTTTAGATTGGCCTTGTTTTTTGAACATCCTTTTATTTTTCTAGGACGTTACAAGGCTTAGAACTTTAGTAGCAATTTCTCACATTTTCAAGAAAATTTCAAAAGGCTATTTTTACAGGGGCCAGTTCAGTTGTGAAGCGGCTTTGAGGTCCTTAGATCTTGGAAACCCCCAAAAAGTCACCCCATTTTAAAAATTTCACCCCTCAAAGTATTCAAAACAGCATTTAGAAAGTTTCTTAACCCTTTAGACGTTTCACAGGAATTAAACCAAACTAGAGGTGAAATTTACAAACTAAATTTTTTGTTGTTGCAGAAATTAATTTTTAATCCATTTTTTTTGTAACACAAAGTTTAACCAGAGAAACGCAACTCAATATTTATTGCCCAGGTTCTGCAGTTTTAGGAAATATCTCACATGTGGTCCTAGTGTGCTAATGGACTGAAGCACAGACCTCAGAAGTAAAGGAGCACCTAGAGGATTTTGGGGTCTCCTTTTTATTAGAATATATTTTAGGCTTCATGTCAGTTTTGAAGGGCTCTTGTGGTACCAAAACAGTGGAAACCCCCCAAAAGTGACCCCATTTGGGAAACTACACCCCTCGAAGGAATTTATTTAGGGGTATAGTGAGCATTTTGACCGGACAGTTTTTTTTCAGACATTTTTTGGAAGTAGGCTGTGAAAATGAAAATCTACATTCTTTCAAATAAAATGTAGGTTTAGCTATTTTTTTTTTATTTCCAAAAGGACTAAAGGAGAAAAAGCACCACAACATTTGTAGAGTAAAACATTTCTCCCGAGTAAAACAATATTCCACATGTGGTCATAAACGTCTGTTTGGACACACGGCAGGGCTTAGAAGGGAAAGAGCGCTATTTGACTTTTGGAGCTCAAATTTAGCAGGAATGGTTTGCGGAGGCCATGTCGCATTTGCGAAGCCCCTGAGGGACAAAAACAGTGGAAACCCCCCACAAGTGGCCCCATTTTGGAAACTGCACCCCTTGAGGAAATTATATAGGGGTATAGTGAGCATTTTGACACTGCAGATTTTTTGCAGAAATTATTGGAAGTAGGCCGTGAAAATGAAAATCTACATTCTTTCAAAGAAAATGTAGGTTTAGCTAATTTTTTCTCATTTCCACAAGGATTAAAAGGAGAAAAAGCACCACAACATTTGTAAAGCAATTTCTCTAGAGTAAAACAGTACCCCACATGTGGTAATAAATGGCTGTTTGGACACACGGCAGGGCTTAGAAGGGAAAGAGCTCCATTTGGCTTTTGGAGCTCAAATTTAGCAGGAATGGTTTGCGGAGGCCAGGTCGCATTTGCAGAGCCCCTGAGGGGACAAAACAATGAAAACGCCAAAAAAGTGACGCCATTTTGGAAACTACACCCCTTGAAGATCTACGTGTGTGGTGATCATTTTGACCCCACATGTGTTTCATAGAATTTATTAGAATTGGGCAGTGAAAATAAAAACAATCCTTTTTCATCAATAAGATGTAGCTTTAGGTCAACATTTTTAATTTTCTCAACAAATAAAAGGAAAAAAAGAACCCCCCAACATTTGTAAAGCAATTTCTCCTGAGTACGGCAATACCCCATTTGTGGTCATAAACTGCTGTTTGGGCACATGGCAAGGAGCAGAAGAGAAGGAGCGGCATTTTGCTTTTGGAGCCCAGATTTTGCTGGATTGGTTTCTTGACACCATGTCACTTTTGCAAAGCCCCTAAGGTACCAGTACAGTGGAAACTACCCAAAAGTGACTCCATTTGTGATACTACACCCCTTCAGAAATTAATCTAGGGGTGTAGTGAGCATTTTGACCCCACAGCTGTTTCATAGATTTTATTTGAATTGGGCAGTGAAAATAAAAATTACATTTTTTTTCCCAATAAGACGTAGCTTTAGCTCAAAAATTTTCATTTTCTCAAAAAATAAAGCAGAAAAAGAACCCAAACCTTTGTTAAGCAATTTCTCCCGACTACGGCAATACCCCATATGTGGTTATAAACTCATTTTTGGGCACACAGCAGGGCTCAGAGGGGAAGGAGCGCAATTTAGCTTTCGGAGTACAGATTTTGCTGGATTGGTTTCTGGTCGCTATGTCGCATTTGCAAAACCCCTGTGGGACCAAAACAGTGGAAACCCCCAAAAGTGATCCCCATTTTGGTAACTACACCCCTCAATGCATTTACCTAGTGGTGTAGTGAGCATGTTAACTCTGCAGCTGTTTTGCATAAATTAGTGTGCACTCGATATTGCAGAGTGAAAATGGGATTTTTTTCCATAGATATGCCAATATGTGGTGCCCAGCTTGTGCCACCATAACAAGACAGCGCTCTAATTATTATGCTGTGTTTCCCGGTTTTAGAATCACCCTACATGGGGCCCTAATCTTTTGCCTGGACATTTGACAGGGCTCATTGAGAGAGTACCATGCGAAATTGAGGCCTAATTTGGCAATTTACACAGAATTGGTTCACAATTGCAGAGGCTCAGATGGGAAATAATAAAATAAACCCCCCAGAAGTGACCCCATTTTAGAAACTACACCCCTCAAGGCATTTAGTAAGGGGTGTAGTGAGCATTTTCACCTCACAGGTTTTTTCCATAAATAAATGTGCTGCATATGGTGCAAAGTAAAAATTTAAAATTTTCCCCAGAATTGCCAATTCAGTGGCAAGTATGTCGTGCCCAGCTTATACCACTGTAGACACACACCCCAAAAATTGTTAAAAGGGTTCTCCCGGGTATGGCGGCGCCATATATGTGGAAGTAAACTGCCGTTTGGGCACACTGTAGGGCTCAGATGGGTGGGAGCGCCATTTGGCTTTTGAAGCGTAGATTTTGCTTGGTAGTAGTTTTGTTTGAGTATTACTGGTGTTTCCATTTATAATGTGGGGGTACATGTAAGCTGGGCAGAGAACATCAGTGGCATAGTCAGGTGGCATAATAATGGGGTAAAAAAACTATAAAACGATCCATAGATGTGTGTTACGCTGTGAAGCCATCCTTTCTGCACAGGCCAGTGTCCAGGGCCGATTCTAGCTTTTCTGCTGCCTGAGGCGAAAATGGAAATGGCGCCCCCACCCCCCCCCCACCACACAAAAAAAAATAATTGTAAGTAAGAAACAACTTGTAAAACTAAACAAAAAAATTAAAGCTGTGTGAACAAAAAAATACATTAGGGCCTGTTCACATCACCGTTCGCTTCCGTTCCGAGGTTCTGTCGGGTGAACCCCGCAACGTAAAGTGAAAGTGACAGCACAGCTTCCGTTTCAGTCACCATTGATCTCAATGTTGATGGAAACATCGCTAATGGCTTCCGTTCGTCACCATTCCGGCTGGTTTCCGGCTTTCTGACGGAATCAATAGCGGAGTCGACTACGGAACGGAACGGAATCGAACGGTGATGTGAACAGGCCCTTATTGAACATCATTGTTATAAATTGCAAGGTCTCATAATGCTACAGGCAATTGTGTAGTAAATATCCCTATATTGCCCCAGCTATAAATACTAGTAAAATGACCAGGGCAACGTGTATCCAAAATTCAAACACAAAAATGAAAGAACAATGTCAGTGTTCAAACTTGTGTCAGGGCTCCTTTAATGGCTCTTAACAGTCAGTATAGTAACGCATGCAGCACTTTACAGTCAGTATAGTAACACATCGGCACTTTACAGTCAGTATAGTAATACATGCTGCACTTTACAGTCAGTATAGTAACACATGCGGCACTTTACAGTCAGTATAGTAACACATGCGGCACTTTACAGTCAGTATAGTAACACATGCGGCACTTTACAGTCAGTATAGTAACACACGCTGCACTTTACAGTCAGTATAGTAACACATGCGGCACTTTACAGTCAGTATAGTAATACATGCGGCACTTTACAGTCAGTATAGTAACACACGCTGCACTTTACAGTCAGTATAGTAACACATGCGGCACTTTACAGTCAGTATAGTAACACATGCGGCACTTTACAGTCAGTATAGTAACACACGCTGCACTTTACAGTCAGTATAGTAACACATGCGGCACTTTACAGTCAGTATAGTAACACATGCGGCACTTTACAGTCAGTATAGTAACACACGCTGCACTTTACAGTCAGTATAGTAACACATGCGGCACTTTACAGTCAGTATAGTAATACATGCGGCACTTTACAGTCAGTATAGTAACACACGCTGCACTTTACAGTCAGTATAGTAACACATGCGGCACTTTACAGTCAGTATAGTAACACATGCGGCACTTTACAGTCAGTATAGTAACGCACGCTGCACTTTACAGTCAGTATAGTAACGCACGCTGCACTTTACAGTCAGTATAGTAACGCACGCTGCACTTTACAGTCAGTATAGTAACACATGCGGCACTTTACAGTCAGTATAGTAACACATGCGGCACTTTACAGTCAGTATAGTTACACACGCTGCACTTTACAGTCAGTATAGTAACACACGCTGCACTTTACAGTCAGTATAGTAATGCACGCTGCACTTTACAGTCAGTATAGTAACGCATGCTGCACTTTACAGTCAGTATAGTAACGCACGCTGCACTTTACAGTCAGTATAGTAACGCATGCGGCACTTTACAGTCAGTATAGTAACACACACTGCACTTTACAGTCAGTATAGTAACGCACACTGCACTTTACAGTCAGTATAGTAACACACGCGGCACTTTACAGTCAGTATAGTAACACACGCTGCACTTTACAGTCAGTATAGTAACGCATGCTGCACTTTACAGTCAGTATAGTAACACATGCGGCACTTTACAGTCAGTATAGTAACACATGCGGCACTTTACAGTCAGTATAGTAACACACGCTGCACTTTACAGTCAGTATAGTAACACATGCGGCACTTTACAGTCAGTATAGTAACACATGCGGCACTTTACAGTCAGTATAGTAACACACGCTGCACTTTACAGTCAGTATAGTAACACATGCGGCACTTTACAGTCAGTATAGTAATACATGCGGCACTTTACAGTCAGTATAGTTACACACGCTGCACTTTACAGTCAGTATAGTAACACATGCGGCACTTTACAGTCAGTATAGTAACGCACACTGCACTTTACAGTCAGTATAGTAACACATGCTGCACTTTACAGTCAGTATAGTAACACATGCGGAACTTTACAGTCAGTATAGTAACACACGCGGAACTTTACAGTCAGTATAGTAACGCACGCTGCACTTTACAGTCAGTATAGTAACGCACGCTGCTCTTTACAGTCAGTATAGTAACACACGCGGCACTTTACAGTCAGTATAGTAACACACGCTGCACTTTACAGTCAGTATAGTAACGCACGCTGCACTTTACAGTCAGTATAGTAACACATGCGGCACTTTACAGTCAGTATAGTAACACATGCTGCACTTTACAGTCAGTATAGTAACACATGCTGCACTTTACAGTCAGTATAGTAACACATGCTGCACTTTACAGTCAGTATAGTAACACATGTGGCACTTTACAGTCAGCATAGTAACGCACGCTGCACTTTACAGTCAGTATAGTAACGCACGCTGCACTTTACAGTCAGTATAGTAACGCACGCTGCACTTTACAGTCAGTATAGTAACACATGCTGCACTTTACAGTCAGTATAGTAACACATGCGGCACTTTACAGTCAGTATAGTAACACATGCTGCACTTTACAGTCAGTATAGTAACACATGCTGCACTTCACAGTCAGTATAGTAACACATGCGGCACTTTACAGTCAGTATAGTAACACATGCTGCACTTTACAGTCAGTATAGTAACACATGCTGCACTTTACAGTCAGTATAGTAACACACGCTGCACTTTACAGTCAGTATAGTAACACATGCTGCACTTTACAGTCAGTATAGTAACACATGCTGCACTTTACAGTCAGTATAGTAACACATGCTGCACTTTACAGTCAGTATAGTAACACATGCGGCACTTTACAGTCAGTATAGTAACACATGCTGAACTTTACAGTCAGTATAGTAACACATGCTGCACTTTACAGTCAGTATAGTAACACATGCTGCACTTTACAGTCAGTATAGTAACACATGCTGCACTTTACAGTCAGTATAGTAACACATGCGGCACTTTACAGTCAGTATAGTAACACATGCGGCACTTTACAGTCAGTATAGTAACGCACGCTGCTCTTTACAGTCAGTATAGTAACACATGCGACACTTTATAGTCAGTATAGTAACACATGCGGCACTTTGCAGTCAGTATAGTAACACACGCTGTTCTTTACAGTCAGTATAGTAACACACACTGCTCTTTACAGTCAGTATAGTAACACACACTGCTCTTTACAGTCAGTATAGTAACGCACGCTGCACTTTACAGTCAGTATAGTAACGCATGCTGCACTTTACAGTCAGTATAGTAACACATGCGGCACTTTACAGTCAGTATAGTAACACATGCTGAACTTTACAGTCAGTATAGTAACACATGCTGCACTTTACAGTCAGTATAGTAACACATGCTGCACTTTACAGTCAGTATAGTAACACATGCTGCACTTTACAGTCAGTATAGTAACGCACGCTGCACTTTACAGTCAGTATAGTAACACATGCGGCACTTTACAGTCAGTATAGTAACACATGCTGCACTTTACAGTCAGTATAGTAACACATGCTGCACTTTACAGTCAGTATAGTAACACATGCTGCACTTTACAGTCAGTATAGTAACACATGTGGCACTTTACAGTCAGCATAGTAACGCACGCTGCACTTTACAGTCAGTATAGTAACGCACGCTGCACTTTACAGTCAGTATAGTAACGCACGCTGCACTTTACAGTCAGTATAGTAACACATGCTGCACTTTACAGTCAGTATAGTAACACATGCGGCACTTTACAGTCAGTATAGTAACACATGCTGCACTTTACAGTCAGTATAGTAACACATGCTGCACTTCACAGTCAGTATAGTAACACATGCGGCACTTTACAGTCAGTATAGTAACACATGCTGCACTTTACAGTCAGTATAGTAACACATGCTGCACTTTACAGTCAGTATAGTAACACACGCTGCACTTTACAGTCAGTATAGTAACACATGCTGCACTTTACAGTCAGTATAGTAACACATGCTGCACTTTACAGTCAGTATAGTAACACATGCTGCACTTTACAGTCAGTATAGTAACACATGCGGCACTTTACAGTCAGTATAGTAACACATGCTGAACTTTACAGTCAGTATAGTAACACATGCTGCACTTTACAGTCAGTATAGTAACACATGCTGCACTTTACAGTCAGTATAGTAACACATGCTGCACTTTACAGTCAGTATAGTAACACATGCGGCACTTTACAGTCAGTATAGTAACACATGCGGCACTTTACAGTCAGTATAGTAACGCACGCTGCTCTTTACAGTCAGTATAGTAACACATGCGACACTTTATAGTCAGTATAGTAACACATGCGGCACTTTGCAGTCAGTATAGTAACACACGCTGTTCTTTACAGTCAGTATAGTAACACACACTGCTCTTTACAGTCAGTATAGTAACACACACTGCTCTTTACAGTCAGTATAGTAACGCACGCTGCACTTTACAGTCAGTATAGTAACGCATGCTGCACTTTACAGTCAGTATAGTAACACATGCGGCAATTTACAGTCAGTATAGTAACACATGCGGCACTTTACAGTCAGTATAGTAACGCACGCTGCTCTTTACAGTCAGTATAGTAACACATGCGACACTTTATAGTCAGTATAGTAACACACACTGCTCTTTACAGTCAGTATAGTAACGCACGCTGCACTTTACAGTCAGTATAGTAACGCATGCTGCACTTTACAGTCAGTATAGTAACACATGCGGCAATTTACAGTCAGTATAGTAACACATGCGGCACTTTACAGTCAGTATAGTAACGCACGCTGCTCTTTACAGTCAGTATAGTAACACATGCGACACTTTATAGTCAGTATAGTAACGCACGCTGCTCTTTACAGTCAGTATAGTAACACATGCGACACTTTATAGTCAGTATAGTAACACATGCGGCACTTTACAGTCAGTATAGTAACACATGTGGCACTTTACAGTCAGTATAGTAACGCACGCTGCACTTTACAGTCAGTATAGTAATGCACACTGCACTTTACAGTCAGTATAGTAACGCACGCTGCACTTTACAGTCAGTATAGTAACGCATGCTGCACTTTACAGTCAGTATAGTAACACATGCGGCACTTTACAGTCAGTATAGTAACGCACGCTGCACTTTACAGTCAGTATAGTAACGCACGCTGCACTTTACAGTCAGTATAGTAACACATGCAGCACTTTACAGTCAGTATAGTAACACATGCGGCACTTTACAGTCAGTATAATAATGCACGCTGCACTTTACAGTCAGTATAGTAACGCACACTGCACTTTACAGTCAGTATGGTAACGCACGCTGCACTTTACAGTCAGTATAGTAACACATGCGGCACTTTACAGTCAGTATAGTAACACATGCGGCACTTTGCAGTCAGTATAGTAACGCACGCTGTTCTTTACAGTCAGTATAGTAACACATGCACCACTTTACAGTCAGTATAGTAACGCACGCTGCTCTTTACAGTCAGTATAGTAACACATGCTGCACTTTACAGTCAGTATAGTAACACATGCGTCACTTTACAGTCAGTATAGTAACACATGCGCCACTTTACAGTCAGTATAGTAACGCACGCTGCTCTTTACAGTCAGTATAGTAACACATGCGGCACTTTACAGTCAGTATAGTAACACATGCGGAACTTTACAGTCAGTATAGTAACACACGCAGAACTTTACAGTCAGTATAGTAACACATGCTGCACTTTACAGTCAGTATAGTAACACATGCTGCACTTTACAGTCAGTATAGTAACACATGCGGCACTTTACAGTCAGTATAGTAACACATGTGGCACTTTACAGTCAGTATAGTAACGCACGCTGCACTTTACAGTCAGTATAGTAAGGCACGCTGCACTTTACAGTCAGTATAGTAAAGCACGCTGCACTTTACAGTCAGTATAGTAACACATGCGGCACTTTACAGTCAGTATAGTAACACATGCGGCACTTTACAGTCAGTATAGTAACACATGCTGCACTTTACAGTCAGTATTGTAACACATGCTGCACTTTACAGTCAGTATAGTAACACATGCTGCTCTTTACAGTCAGTATAGTAACACATGCGGCACTTTACAGTCAGTATAGTAACACATGCGGCACTTTACAGTCAGTATAGTAACGCACGCTGTTCTTTACAGTCAGTATAGTAACACATGCGGCACTTTACAGTCAGTATAGTAACGCACGCTGCTCTTTACAGTCAGTATAGTAACACATGCTGCACTTTACAGTCAGTATAGTAACACATGCGGCACTTTACAGTCAGTATAGTAACACATGCTGCTCTTTACAGTCAGTATAGTAACACATGCGGCACTTTACAGTCAGTATAGTAACACACGCTGCACTTTACAGTCAGTATAGTAACGCACGCTGCACTTTACAGTCAGTATAGTAACACATGCTGCACTTTACAGTCAGTATAGTAACACATGCGGCACTCTACAGTCAGTATAGTAACACACACTGCTCTTTACAGTCAGTATAGTAACGCACGCTGCACTTTACAGTCAGTATAGTAACGCATGCTGCACTTTACAGTCAGTATAGTAACACATGCGGCACTTTACAGTCAGTATAGTAACACATGCTGCACTTTACAGTCAGTATAGTAACACATGCTGCATTTTACAGTCAGTATAGTAACACATGCGGCACTTTACAGTCAGTATAGTAACACATGTGGCACTTTACAGTCAGTATAGTAACGCACGCTGCACTTTACAGTCAGTATAGTAACGCACGCTGCACTTTACAGTCAGTATAGTAACGCACGCTGCTCTTTACAGTCAGTATAGTAACGCATGCGGCACTTTACAGTCAGTATAGTAACGCACGCTGCACTTTACAGTCAGTATAGTAACACACGCTGCACTTTACAGTCAGTATAGTAACGCACGCTGCACTTTACAGTCAGTATAGTAACACATGCTGCACTTTACAGTCAGTATAGTAACACATGCGGCAATTTACAGTCAGTATAGTAACACACACTGCTCTTTACAGTCAGTATAGTAACGCACGCTGCACTTCACAGTCAGTATAGTAACACATGCTGCACTTTACAGTCAGTATAGTAACGCACGCTGCACTTTACAGTCAGTATAGTAACGCATGCTGCACTTCACAGTCAGTATAGTAACACATGCTGCACTTTACAGTCAGTATAGTAACACATGCGGCACTTTACAGTCAGTATAGTAACACATGCGGCACTTTACAGTCAGTATAGTAATACACGCGGCACTTTACAGTCAGTATAGTAACGCATGCTGCACTTTACAGTCAGTATAGTAACACATGCGGCACTTTACAGTCAGTATAGTAACACATGCGGCACTTTACAGTCAGTATAGTAATACATGCGGCACTTTACAGTCAGTATAGTAACACATGCTGCACTTTACAGTCAGTATAGTAACACATGCGGCACTTTACAGTCAGTATAGTAACACATGCGGCACTTTACAGTCAGTATAGTAATACATGCGGCACTTTACAGTCAGTATAGTAACGCATGCTGCACTTCACAGTCAGTATAGTAACACATGCTGCACTTTACAGTCAGTATAGTAACACATGCTGCACTTTACAGTCAGTATAGTAACACATGCGGCACTTTACAGTCAGTATAGTAATACATGCGGCACTTTACAGTCAGTATAGTAACGCATGCTGCACTTTACAGTCAGTATAGTAACGCACGCTGCACTTTACAGTCAGTATAGTAACACACGCTGCACTTTACAGTCCGTATAGTAACGCATGCTGCACTTTACAGTCAGTATAGTAACACACGCGGCACTTTACAGTCAGTATAGTAACACACGCTGCACTTTACAGTCAGTATAGTAACGCACACTGCACTTTACAGTCAGTATAGTAACACACGCGGCACTTTACAGTCAGTATAGAAACGCACGCTGCACTTTACAGTCAGTATAGTAACACATGCGGCACTTTACAGTCAGTATAGTAACACATGCGGCACTTTACAGTCAGTATAGTAACACATGCTGCACTTTACAGTCAGTATTGTAACACATGCTGCACTTTACAGTCAGTATAGTAACACATGCTGCTCTTTACAGTCAGTATAGTAACACATGCGGCACTTTACAGTCAGTATAGTAACACATGCGGCACTTTACAGTCAGTATAGTAACACATGCTGCACTTTACAGTCAGTATAGTAACACATGCGGCACTTTACAATCAGTATAGTAACGCATGCTGCACTTTACAGTAAGTATAGTAACGCACGCTGCACTTTACAGTCAGTATAGTAACACATGCTGCACTTTACAGTCAGTAAAGTAACACATGCAGCACTTTACAGTCAGTATAGTAACGCACGCTGCACTTTACAGTCAGTATAGTAACACATGCTGCACTTTACAGTTAGTATAGTAACACATGCGGCACTTTACAGTCAGTATAGTAACACATGCTGCACTTTACAGTCAGTATAGTAACGCACGCTGCACTTTACAGTCAGTGTAGTAACGCACGCTGCTCTTTACAGTCAGTATAGTAACGAACGCTGCACTTTACAGTCAGTATAGTAACACATGCGGCACTTTACAGTCAGTATAGAAACGCACGCTGCACTTTACAGTCAGTATAGTAACACATGCGGCACTTTACAGTCAGTATAGTAACACATGCGGCACTTTACAGTCAGTATAGTAACACATGCTGCACTTTACAGTCAGTATTGTAACACATGCTGCACTTTACAGTCAGTATAGTAACACATGCTGCTCTTTACAGTCAGTATAGTAACACATGCGGCACTTTACAGTCAGTATAGTAACACATGCTGCACTTTACAGTCAGTATAGTAACACATGCGGCACTTTACAATCAGTATAGTAACGCATGCTGCACTTTACAGTAAGTATAGTAACGCACGCTGCACTTTACAGTCAGTATAGTAACACATGCTGCACTTTACAGTCAGTATAGTAACACATGCGGCACTTTACAGTCAGTATAGTAACGCACGCTGCACTTTACAGTCAGTATAGTAACACATGCTGCACTTTACAGTTAGTATAGTAACACATGCGGCACTTTACAGTCAGTATAGTAACACATGCTGCACTTTACAGTCAGTATAGTAACGCACGCTGCACTTTACAGTCAGTGTAGTAACGCACGCTGCTCTTTACAGTCAGTACAGTAACGCACGCTGCACTTTACAGTCAGTATAGTAACACATGCGGCACTTTACAGTCAGTATAGTAACACACGCTGAACTTTACAGTCAGTATAGTAACACATGCTGCACTTTGCAGTCAGTATAGTAACACACGCTGTTCTTTACAGTCAGTATAGTAACACACACTGCTCTTTACAGTCAGTATAGTAACACACACTGCTCTTTACAGTCAGTATAGTAACGCACGCTGCACTTTACAGTCAGTATAGTAACGCATGCTGCACTTTACAGTCAGTATAGTAACACATGCGCCAATTTACAGTCAGTATAGTAACACATGCGGCACTTTACAGTCAGTATAGTAACGCACGCTGCTCTTTACAGTCAGTATAGTAACACATGCGACACTTTATAGTCAGTATAGTAACACATGCGGCACTTTGCAGTCAGTATAGTAACACACACTGTTCTTTACAGTCAGTATAGTAACACACACTGCTCTTTACAGTCAGTATAGTAACACACACTGCTCTTTACAGTCAGTATAGTAACGCACGCTGCACTTTACAGTCAGTATAGTAACGCATGCTGCACTTTACAGTCAGTATAGTAACACATG